>NC_034014.1:7485232-7595367 GCF_000346465.2 Prunus persica
TACGACAACAAGTGGAGGTGCAACACCTAACCAGCAGGCACGGGAGGTTCGAACGTTCTAACATTAGAGGGGAGCACCCAATTTGATCCTACTCAATATAATTCAACATCTTCTCCCAAATTTGAACCTCTCACATTGCCAAATATGATCCTCTCGAATCCCCAAATTGAAAATGGGATCCCCCCCCTTCTTCTCCCAAATTCCCCATTTTCTCAACCTGACTAACCATTCATCTCCATTGTTAAGAGATTGAAAAGAAGTGGGGGTCACATCAACGAACGGAACTTCTATCAAATCTGACGGAATAGCTAACGTGAGACACTTATTGAAAGCATAGATGGTATATTGAGACATTTCAAAGAACAGGTAGTAATTTGAGACTATTTTGAAAGCACATGTATCCATAAATAAGCCATTTATAAATATCTTTTTATTTCAAGTCAAATATGTCTAATTTGGTGCAGTGTTTCACACTATTATTATTTGGAATATTAGTAATGTACGCACTATTTATAGAACATGAGAACTTCAGTGATGGGGTATCCAAGGGGTAGATGTACCACATGGGGATATAGGGTGGTGAGGCCAATAGGGGTCACATGATCGGTTACATGCTATGAAGGATAACCGAGTTATGAAGTAATGATGTGATATGATCTGGATTGGTCTTTGTTTTCATGATATTTTTTATAGTGTGTAAACGACATTTCTTGACTAGCACATTACATAATTTACTCACTGAGTGGTCTTTGCTAATCCCTCACCCTGTTTATTTTTAGATAGATTATATAGTGGAAAAGATAAGGACCAAACCACTTGAGGTTGAAATTGATGAGAATAGTAGAAATTTATTTATTGTTGGTACAATTGAAAGATTTGGAGCTGTTTTTAATAGAGAAGTTTATTTTAACCAATTTTTTGGCCCTTTTATTTTAACGTTTTATTATCACACATCGGCCACATGATTTCTTCCCTAACCCAGGTCGTGGGCATGACAGAGCTCACATCCATCGCAGCCTCCTTCGCTACTGTAGTCACTGCCACCGCAGTGGGGAAATGGTAAATATAACCGAAACTACTGCAACCCAAGAACCTACAACAACAAACAAAAAGCCCCAGAAATTCGGAGAGAGAGAAAGGAAGGAAGAGGAGAAAGAAGGGGGGACGGGTAAAGAGAGGAGGGGCAGAGACTAACTCCCCCTTGTTGCGGCCCTGAAGGGAGGCTATCGTGTTTGGGTTTGAGAGCGTTTCAGAGGCTACTTGATAGCTATATGGATGGATGGAGGGGCCAATTGTGTAGCGGTTTGTAACTTTATGGTTATTTTTATCAATTTTTAGAAAACTCCGATCAAAACTTCTACATACTCCAAGATAGGGCATGAAAACTACTTCTTATATATTGCATATAACACATCTCCACTCATTATTCAGAGTTCATCATTAGTTTTGGAAATTCTTATACCATTATCTAGTGTCCATTAACACACATCTTATTCATATTTATATAACTAGCTTCAATATATTAATTACTTTCCAAATTTGGCTTTGTAGTCCCTCCAGAGCTGATCAACTGTCCTCCCAGTGATGTCTTTAAAGAAGTTGACACTGTAACCAAATCTCATCTTCCTGTTCAGATTTGCTACAAACTCAGTTTTAACATTCTCGCAGTAGTCTAGGAACCGTGCAGTTACATCATAACCTTGGTCCCAACGATTATCCTCACCATTTTTCACCCAATGATCAGGCGTATAGCCTGCTTTCAACCTCACAAAGTCTGCAATGCCCTCTATTAACCCACTAGGAGCTCCGCCATTGCCATTCCACTGCCATACATGCGTCATCTCATGGAAAATTAATTACCCCGTTGAACTCGTATACGAGATTTCCCATGCCTGGCTTTATGCTTTGGATAGAAGGTGTCAGATATCGATGTTAATGAAAATATAGCAGGTCCTAATTGTGAGAATAGCAATATTGAACAGAGTTTAACAGAGAAAAGCAGAGATCTTAGAAGAAGAATTGATGTATTCATACTTGATTATTCAACACAGTACAGTAATCGGTTTTATACTAGCTTGACAAAGCTTTGTGTACACGTTTCTAACCTCTTAGCCTTTCTAACTACTTTAACAGAACTCTAAAACTGCCTAACAGTCTTAACAATATTTCAACAACTCTCTTCTTCAATCTTCTGACATGTGGCAGAATTAGGACCTTTGATATCTTTACATGCCCCCTCAATCTCATGCTTGGAGGAGCCAAGCATGAGATTGGAACAATGATGCTGGAATAAAGGGATAGACAGCCCCTTAGTGAGAATGTCAGCAAATTGTTCTGCAGAAGAGACATGTTGCACAAGTAAATCACCCCGAATGACTCGTTCTCGAACAAAATGATAATCAATCTGTAGATGTTTCATTCGGGAATGAAACACTGGGTTGGAAGAGAGAGCAATAGCAGAGATATTGTCACAATGAATTAAAGGAGGAACATGTAATGGAACGTGCAGATCACAGAACAACTGTCTGATCCATGCAAGTTCAGCAGCCGTAATCGCCAAAGCCCTATACTCTGCCTCAGTGGACGAACGAGAGACAGTATGTTGCTTCTTAGAAGCCCAAGAAATAGGACTAGAGCCTAAGTAAACAATAAATCCCGAAACAGATCTGCGGTCATTAGGATCCCCAGCCCAGTCAGCATCACTATAAGCGTGCAGATGAAGAAGACCAGGCTTAAACCAAATGCCAAAATCAATGGTTCCTTTCAAATACCTCAGGATTCTCTTAACTGCCACAACATGAGATTCCATAGGATTATGCATAAATTGACAAGCTTGATTCACTGAGAAGGCAATATCTGGCCTTGTGAAAGTGAGGTACTGCAAAGCACCAACAATGCTTCTATACTGCTCTGGATGAGAATAAGGTTTGCCATCATCTTTCAAGAGTCTGTGATAAGGAAGACAAGGAGTAGGACACGGTTTTGAATCCTGCAAATCAACCTTGCCAAGCAGTTCCTTGATATACTTAGTTTGAGACACAAACAAGCCAGCAGACTGATATGAAATTTGGAGCCCCAGAAAATAAGTCAATTGGCCTAAATCCTTCATATCAAACTCCTGAGTTAAAGCACTAATTACAGATGCAATAAGAGATGAATTACTGCCAGTAAGAATGATATCATCAACATAGAGAAGCAAAACCACAGTACCAAGTGACGAATGGTGAAGAAAGAGAGATGGATCCGCAGTTGAAGCTTGAAAACCCAAGCTTGGTAAGAAGCTAGTAAATCTTTCATTCCAGGCACGAGGAGCCTGTTTTAAACCATACAAGGACTTCTTGAGTCTGCAAACAAAATCAGAAGAATAAAGCTTACTCTCAAAGCCTTGAGGTTGTGTCATATAAACCTCCTCTTGAAGAACACCATGCAAGAACGCATTTTTAACATCAAGTTGCCGTAAGGACCACTGAAACTGAGCGGCCAGAGCCAGAACTAATCGAACAGTGGTTGGTTTAACTACCGGACTGAAGGTTTCATAATAATCAATACCCTCCTCTTGACTAAATCCCTTAGCAACCAAGCGAGCCTTATGCCTAGCAATAGAACCATCTGCATTCTTCTTGATCCTATAAACCCATTTACAGCCAACAAGATTCTTATGAGCTGGGAGAGGAACCAAATCCCAAGTACCTTGAGCATGAAGAGCCTCAATTTCCTCCCGCATGGCAGATTGCCATTCCGGTGATTGAGAAGCAGCCTTGAAAGAACTAGGCTCAATTGTAGAGAAATCAGTAGAAGTAGAAGCAGAAAAAGCCTTCCTCTTGGAGATGCCATTTTTAGACCGTGTTGTCATAGGATGCAGATTTATAGATGGTAGAGGCAAGACAACACGAAGACTTTCAGGCTGAAAATCAGGATCCACAGGGAGAGGAGACTGTGTAGCTGAATGTGTAGCAGAAGGGGAAGTAGTCAAAGGTTCATTGGCTTCAAAGGTGGAAGGAGAAGGTGAGGCAATGGAAAGAGAAGAGAGAGGTGATAAGACAGTATTAGTGAATGAAATGGATGGAGGAGGAGAAGAGGAAGGGAGATACGGAGATGAAGAGATACTTACTGGATGGACAGATGTGAATGGAAACATAGTTTCATCAAATAGGACATGTCTAGTGACAAATAGTCTATTGGTAAGGAGAGAAAAACAAATATAGCCTTTATATTGTCCTGCATAGCCTAGAAAGACACAAGTAGAAGTTTTTGGCTGAAGTTTGTTTGTATTATAAGGCTTGAGCAAAGGAAAGCAAGCACAGCCAAATACCTTTAGATGAGTAATGGCTGGGGCAGATCCAAACAATAAGAAATAAGGAGATTTTAAATGAAGAGTTTTACAAGGCATCCTATTGATCAAGTAGACTGAAGTAGCACAAGCATGAAACCAAAATTTTGGTGGTAAATGAGCAGTTTGCAATAAAGTGATAGCAGTCTCTAAGATGTGTCGGTGTTTTCTCTCAGCTAAGCCATTTTGTTCAGGTGTATAGGGACATGATTTATGATGAATGATACCTCTAGCAAGAAGAAAATGTTGAAATTTATGACTAAGATACTCACCACCTCCATCACTTTGAAAAACCTTAAGAGAAGCAGAGAACTGAGTGACTAAGTAAGCATGAAAATGAACAAAAATAGAGTAAACTTCTGCTTTATTGATCATTGGAAAGAGCCAAGTAAATCGAGTACACTCATCTACAAAGCTAACATAATATTTGAACCCCTCAACAGATATTGTTGGAGAAGGACCCCACACATCACTATGAATCACCTCTAAAGGTTTGACAGATTTTACTGCTGGATAATGAAAAGGAAGTTTAGCTAGTTTGCCTTCTAAACAATGATGACAGATAGATTGGACTTTGTCTGAAGAAAAAGGAACCTGTGTTTGATGTAAAAGAGCAGTAGTAATGATATTGGAGGGATGACCAAATCGCTTGTGCCACAGACTAGTGTTTACTGGATGTCCAAGAAAGCAGAAATGTTGTTTGAGGAGAGAAGCAGCTGGAGTAGGATGAGGCTGTGAAGGAAAGAAAGGAATTGAATATAGGCCAGCTCTACACAGCCCCTTGAGAAGAACACTCCCCGTGAGTTTGTCCTGAATCCAAAAGCCAAATGCATCACATATAAATCTGCAGTTATTATCTTTACATAACCGATGCACAGAAAGCAAATGCTGAGATATCTTTGGCACATGCAAAACTTTCGATAATTGGAAAGAACACTGAGGAGTATTCAAAGAAGAAGAGCCAACACTAGAAATACTCAAACCTGAACCCCCCGCAGTGGTGATAGTCTCATTTCCTAAGAAAGGGGTAGCAAGACTGAGTTGAGACAAATCAGACGTCATATGGGCTGTTGCTCCAGTATCAGCTACCCAAAATTGCTCAGCTGATGAGGAAGGAGAACAGTCGGCATGCATTGCAGTAAGATTGGATGAAGGAGGTTTGCCTTGATAGGAAAAATTGCCTCTGTGGTAACACTGAATAGCGGTGTGGCCATACTTCCAGCAAATTTGGCATTGAACAGAGGAACTAGGACTTGTGAATTGCTGATGTCGCTGATAACAATCAGCAGCAAGATGACCTTTCTTGTTGCATATTTGACAAGTTGGAATATCAGTACCCGAACCAAGGATGCCAGGGCCAGAATTAGGTGGAGCTTGATACGGTCTTGGACTAGAAGAAAACTGATGCCGAGGTCTGCCTCTTCCTCGATAAAAGGAACCTCTATTAGGGCCAGATTGGAAACCACCATTATGTGAAAAAGAGCCACCATTAGAGCTAGAGTGGACACCTCCATTGAGACCACCATGAACACCACCATTGTGGCTAGATGAAATAGAAGATGGGACAGACGGGGAAGTGTCAGCAAGAACAAGAGATGTTCCTTGGAATGATTGATTGTTCGCCATCATTGCAGAGGCAAAAGGAGTGGCAGAGCAAGTATGTTCAAGAATGGCCTCTTCAGCAAGCAACTGAGATCTAAAATCTTTAAGAGAGAGCACATTTTCCCTGCCTCGAACCATACACCGAAATGTATTATATTCTGGGGGAAGACCATTAAGAGCCAAGATGACAATATCATCATCATCAAAAGAAACCCCAGCAGCAGCAAGATGATCTCTAGCATCCTTTATCTTGTGCAAGTATTGAGAGACTGGGTCAGCACCCTTCTTGATATTCTGAAGCTCACTTTTCATCTGAAAAATCCTAGCTTTGGTAACCATAGAAAATCTGTCCTTCAACTGAACCCACATATCATGAGAACTAGTACACCCAATGACATATGAGATTGCAGCAGAAGAAAGGGTGGCAATTAGCAATTGCATCAAGGCACGATCATGCATCTTCCACACTGCATAAGCATCAGTTTCCACACCTTCAACAGCAGAATCTTCATCAAAACGAGGAGGACACAGCCGTGAACCATCAACAAACCCCAATAAGCCATGACCTTCAAGAAGAAGCTGCATCTGAAAATTCCAAGTGAGATAATTTGCATCATCAAGCTTAACTGTCACAGAAGTAGAGACAGTGGGAATTAAGGTAGTAATCGGAGATTGAACAATTTGAAGTTGAGTAGCAGTCACCATGATGAGTATTCAGGAAGATAATAGGTTTGAGAAGAAAAGAAATGGGCAATAGAACAAGCAGAAGTTTCTGTGAGGTAAAAGAACAAACAGGTGGTAGGCAGAGCAAAGACTACGAAAGGGAATAGTGGGGTTGAAGAGGGAAAGAAGCTCGATGAATGAACAAAGAAGAAGAGAAGAGAGGATAGAGACAGAAGAACAGAAATTGCAGCAAAGAAAAGGAATGCGGAAGCTCAGGATCGTACTATGGCGATGATACCATGTGAGAATAGCAATATTGAACAGAGTTTAACAGAGAAAAGCAGAGATCTTAGAAGAAGAATTGATGTATTCATACTTGATTATTCAACACAGTACAGTAATCGGTTTTATACTAGCTTGACAAAGCTTTGTGTACACGTTTCTAACCTCTTAGCCTTTCTAACTACTTTAACAGAACTCTAAAACTGCCTAACAGTCTTAACAATATTTCAACAACTCTCTTCTTCAATCTTCTGACATGTGGCAGAATTAGGACCTTTGATATCTTTACACTAATAACTACGGTTTACCTATTAAGGTTTAGGAGAATGGTAAGAATGTTAAATATATATCGATATTAGTGAAAATATATGTGATCTTAAAACATATATAATTATATATATATTGAAGAAAATAAAAACATATTATCGAGAGAAATTATATGAAATTTAGTATATATGGAGTATACCAGGAGGTCTTAAGCACTAATCATTCATTTCTGTCCATTCCACCATGCCATCTTACGATCTGAACTGCTCATTTTGTAGGTCATCATTCAAGGATTATCTTTGGAAAACATCAGCATAGTCAGACATCGCATATAAGAATGAACGGTCGGATCATAAGATGACATGATTGAGTGGTCCCAAATAAGTGGTTAGTGTCGTATTAACTTACTAACCGGTTAGATTTTGAGCATGCATGTATATATCTATGCTCGTCAATAAGAGAAATAGCAAAGAATTTCATTTACAGAGGATGTCACGTCAGAAATTTTGTGGCATACCTGGTTGTATTGAGCACGAAAATGGATCTCGTTATTGCTTGTATATGCAACACCACCTATGTTTTCTACGATCAAGGTTACGAGCTGCACATTCTTTCTCTCTGAAGGAGATAAGGTTTGCTTAAAGAGGTTCCAAATGAAGTTTGTAGCGGTACTCATTCTATCCACAGGGATGATACCTCCAAGCTCATTTTTGAAGTGCCTCCAGGGTTGTTCACAGCTGGGTTTTTGACGATGTAGTTGACAGCATGTGTTCCATGCTGAGCAGCTAGGGCTGAGAGAGAGATGAGGAAGAAAGAAAGGGAAAAGCGAGCCATGTTGCTTGTGACTCAAAAAGTGTTTGATCTATGTGGCTTATATAGAGTTCATCTGTCACCCTTAATCAATTCGCGTTGATGTTCTTTCTGATTGTAAATAAGGAGATGAAGTGGGGCTCACATAATTTAGATCTTTGTGATAACCAGTCAAATATGAATAGAGGAAACGAAGAAGAAAACTAAAAAAGGTTCTGGATTTCTTTTTATTGATTCTCTCTATTGATCCCATACAATATTAGCTTACTCAATATTTATAGAGTTTTGGGTTTTGCAGAATACATGAGCTGTCAAAGACTTAAGCTTTAAGCTAATTAACAAACTCACTTAACTAACTGACAGCTGGCACTCCAGCTTTAGACTACTTGGCTAAACTTAATATAACTCTAACATTCCCCCTCAAGCTAAGCTGGTGGGCCCAGCTTTAGATTGGAGCAGTGTTGCAAAAAGACTGGACTGTGAAGCCCCTTGGTGAGCACATCAGCCACCTGTTCTTGTGTAGGCACATATTGAACAGAAATGTCCCCACGCTGTACCCTTTCACGAACAAAATGAAAATTGATGTCTAAATGTTTGATCCTGGAATGAAAAACAGGATTTGAACTTAAGGCAAGAGCAGACAAATTATCACAATGCAAGATAGGAGGGGCAGCAAGAAACAAATGCATATCCTTAAGAATCTGTCGTATCCACGAAACCTCAGAGGCAGAATGAGCCAAAGCCTTATACTCGGCTTCTGTAGAACTTCTTGAAACAGAAGTTTGCTTTTTAGATTGCCATGAGATGGGATTGTTCCCAAGATAAACCACATAACCAGTGGTAGAGTGCATGGTATTAGGATCTCCTGCCCAATCCGAATCACTATAAACCAGCAGTTGCATATCACTTGAAGTGTAAGTGATACCATAATGAGAGGTACCCTTGAGATATCAGAGAATACCTTTGACTACACCAAAATGAATATCCGTAGGAGCTGTCATAAACTGGCATACAGAATTGACAGCATAGGCCATATCAGGCCTAGTGAAAGTGAGATACTGAAGAGCCCCCACAAGACTTCGATAAGTGGTAGGATCTTGGAGAGAAACACCTTCATCTTTAAGAAACTGCTGATGAGGTTTGGCTGGAGTTGAACATGGTTTACACTCAACCATGGCTGCCTTCTTGAGGAGATCTCGAAGATAATTAGCCTGGTTGACAAAAATATCACCATTCGAAAAATATGAAATCTCCAATTCAAGAAAAAAGTAAGTTTGCCCATGTCTTTCATATCAAAAGCTTCACCCAGATCTGTAATAACAGTTTGAACTAATGTAGAGGAAGAACCAGTGACGATAATGTCATCCACATAAAGAAGAAGAAGAACTATGTCAGTGCCTGTATGCTTAACAAATAGACTTGGATAAGAATGAGATAGAGTGAAACCCAAAGTAGGAAGATAACTGGTGAACTTAGCATTCCAAGCTCGAGGAGCTTGTTTAAGACCATACAAGGACTTGAGTAACTTGCAGACATGAGAAGGATGTATAGCATCTTCAAAGCCCTGAGGCTGCTTCATATATACTTCTTCTTGAAGATCACCGTGTAAAAAAGCATTTTTGACGTCTAATTGACGTAACTCCCAATGATTTGCTGCAGCAAGAGCTAACACTAATCTGACTGTGGTATGGCGAACCACAGGACTGAAAGTCTCATTGTAATCCAACCCTTGTTCCTGACTAGAACCCTGAGCAACCAACCGTGCTTTATATCTAGACACAGACCCATCTAGATTTTTCTTGACTTTGTAAATCCACTTACTACCAACAATATTTCTGTTTGGTGGAGGAGGCACTAAAACCCAAGTGCCTTGAACTGTAAGAGCATCAAATTCCTCTTGCATAGCTTGCTGCCAATGAGGTTGAGAAGCAGCTAATCTAAAATGAGAAGGTTCATTAGTATCTGTAATATGACCAATACAAGTAACACCAGAGAAGGAGTGATCAACGGACTGTGTGTAATGAGCAACATTAGAGTAATGTTTTCTGGATATTGTACCATCCTTGAGTCTAGTTGTCATAGGATGAACACTCAACCAAACCTGACTGAGAGGTCACATAAGTAGAGGGAGAAGCTTGCTGTAGATGACTGATATCAGTAGAAGAAGAAGAGCTCATAGGGAGTATCACTTGTAATTGTGCATATGTAAGGACATGCAACATAGTGGAAGGGCAAAGAGGAGTAGCATATGAAGTAGAATTCTGCAGAGATGTATGTAAGGATGGTGGTATAGATGATTGAAGTGGGATAGTATCAGAATCTGTGGTTGGGTAGGGGCTGTAGGGAAAACTACTAGAAGAAGCAAGGGAGAACTAGGCATTGGAGAAGAACGTGAGGTATGAGTTGAGTGCATCAGCTTAAAAGGAAACACAGTCTCATCATGAACAACAAGCCTAGACAAAAATAATCTCCATGAATCTCTGTTATAGCATATAACTCCCTTATAACCATTAGCATATCCAAGAAAGATGCATTGACAAGTTCTAGGCTGCAACTTGTTATCATTATAAGGTCTAAGATATGGAAACACAGCAGACCCAAAAACCCATAGGGATTGTAACTCAAGTGGTGTCTGAAACAATTTTAGATAAGGTGAACAAAATCCCAAAGTCCTAGAAGGCATTCGATTGATCAAAAAACTAGCATGCAGACAGGCATGTGACCAAAACTTAAGATGTAAAGCTACTGCAGTCATCAAAGTAATAGCAGTCTTAATTATATGCCTATTTTTCCAGAGTGTAAGGACAAGACACCTGATGCAATATCCCTTTAGATGTCAAAAACTATTTAAACAAATGACTCTGATATTCTCCTCCCCCATTAGTTTGCAATATCTTAATAGAAGCAGAAAATTAGGTAGAAATGAAGGCATGAAACTTGACAAAAGTAGAGCGAACGTCTGATTTATTGATAAGAGGAAACATCCAGATAAATATGGTACAGTCATTAACAAATAGTACAAAATATCTATAACTCTCAATGGATACAACTGGAGATGGACCCCAAATATCACTATGAAATTTATGAAAATGATGGACTACTCTGTTAGAACTTACAGGAAAAGGAAGCCTAGACATTTTACCACCTAAGTAAGCTGAGCAAATAGATGAAGAATCGGGAGAACATACTATTTGAGAAGAGTGCAACATCTTCACAAGTACTTCATTAGTAGGGTGGCCTAAGCGTTGATGCCACGTGATGTGGTTTATTTTCTGACCAAGAAAAGCTGTGGCTGAAGAAACAGAGGTGAATGGTAGAGATTTAGGAAAATGATAAAGGCATTTGCTACTCCTTCCTTTGAGAAGAACTGCCCTTGTTGCCTTGTCCTGCACACAATAACCAACATCATCAAAAGTAATCATGCAGTTATTTTCATGACAGAGCTTGTAGACAGAAAGCAAATCAGCTGATGGATGTGGAACATGCAGAACGTTAGGTAATAATAAGGACTGAGAAGAAGTGATAGGAAGATTAGCATGACCAATATGTTAAACATGCAAACCTTCCCCATTGCCAACAATTATCTTGTCATCTTGATCATATGAAGTAGCAGTCTCAAGCACAGATAAATTTGGTGTCATATGATGAGTTGCTCCTGTGTCAGCAATCCAATTGTCTTGAGACTCAAACCCTTGCGCGTGAGCAGTCATAGCCTGGAGAAAAGTTGGTGGTGCTTGTCCTTGAAAAGCAAAACTAGCTCGACGGTAGCAATCAAGAGCACCGTGGCCTTTTTTACCACAAATCTAACACTGAATAACATGAGAAGAGTTTGAATCAGCAGTATTGCGATAAAAACAGTTGCCAGCAGTGTGACCCTTCTTATTACAGATTTGACATTCTGGGATAACATGAGGCTTAGAACTAGAAGATGGACCCCATTGTTGCTTGAAACCAGAAGAGTTAGAACCATGCTTGTCGGAATAAAAATGAGAACCATGATATCCAGGTGACTTGAATCTGTCAAACTGAGGAGAAGATCGAAACTGGGAACCATTGTAACCATTATAAGGTCTTGAGCTGGAACCCTGAGTTGAGCTGGAACCTAGAGAAAAATGTTTTGCACCACCAGAATTATAACCACCAGAAGTAGGCTGAGAAGAAGCACGCGTAGCCATCATGGCTTTCATAAATGAGAAAGAGCATGTATACGAATTTCAGCTTGTCTCTCTGCATTAAGCAACTGAGCTCGAAGATCTTTGAGACCAATGGTTGAATCACGAGCAAGCAACACAGTGTGAATCATGTCATAGTCTTGAGGAAGACCGTTAAGAGCAGTGATAACCACATCATCATCAGTAATACGTTCACCAACCACAACTAACTGGTCACGAGCTGTATTAATCCGAAGCAAATACTTTTCAATAAAATCAGCACCTTTGTGCATAGTATGAAACTCAGTTTTAAGATGATTAACACGTGCCCTAGACACTGTGGCATATCTATCTTGCAAATGAGTCCAAGCCTCAACAGAGGTCTTACTACCAACGACATACTCAATCACATCATCAGATAAGGTAGCAATTAAGAGACTCAAGAGAGCCTTATCAGTCTAAGTCCAATTCTTATAAGCATTAGTGACCTCAGTAGTGACATCAAGCTCAGTATCTATGACAAACTTCGGTGGACACACTGAGGAGCCATCAAAGTGGTCAAAAAGATCATAACCTTGCAAAACTGAGTGAAATTGAAAGGACCACTTGACAAAATTATCATCATTCAAACGAATGGTAAGCATCCCCAGCAAACCCTTGATTTTGGGTGAAATCACTGTCATGACTAGAGTCAAAGAATTACACACAGAAAACACAATGTGCAAAAGCAAACACAATCGATGCAAGAAATCACTACAAGGCTTCGTGCCTGAACAAGAATACTTCACACAAGGCTTCGTGCCAACAAATCAGAGAAATTCCAGAGAAAGAAGGCTTCGTGCCATGAAATCAACAAAATTAATCTCAGTACGGCTTCGTGCCAGATATCAATCACCAAGAATCAAGAGAAATTGAAGAATAAGCAACAAATTCCATATCAGTTTCACCAAATCAAATTATGAAAAATCACTTCAAGGAGACACAATCACCATTCTTGAAGATAAACAGTGAACCAACATTTGAGAGAAAGAATCAGAGACCTGAGAACGGCGAGCGAAGGGAGCAACAAACCACTTCAAAAGGCACAGCGATCGACCGAGGCTCTTGATATCATGATAACCAGTCAGGTATGAATAGAGGAAACGAAGAAGAAAACTAAATAAGGTTCTGGATTTCTTTTTATTGATTCTCTCTTTTGATCCCATACAATATTAGCTGACTCAATATTTATAGAGTTTTGGGTTTTACAGAATACATGAGCTGTCAAAGACTTAAGCTCTAAGCTAATTAACAAACTCACTTAACTAACTGACAGCTGGCACACTAGCTTCAGACTACTAGGCTAAACTTAATATAACTCTAACACTTTGTATTTAAGATTCTTCGGGCAGCCGTGGACCTTTTCCATTTGTGGAAAGGTTGAGGATGAATAAAAGTTAATGTTCAAATCGAGTAAACGATCAAGTACTTTGTACCAGCCAACAATTAGGCAAACAATATCGGAAACTATGAAAAAGATTAGGTAAACCTAGCCAGAATGGCACCAACCCTAGACCTGGAAAAGTTGTAAAAGTTGGGAAACCTAGAGCCCAAAATTGGGCAATACTAGGTTTTAAATAAGCATGACTTGTGTGTATATCAAGTTGATCTCTTTAGCAGCACAAGTTGGATTATTATTAGGGTTATTTACTCAGATGG
Source organism: Prunus persica (assembly GCF_000346465.2). Classification (NCBI taxonomy): domain Eukaryota; kingdom Viridiplantae; phylum Streptophyta; class Magnoliopsida; order Rosales; family Rosaceae; genus Prunus; species Prunus persica. Next base: position 7,499,036 of record NC_034014.1, read on the forward strand.
TCCTCAAATTTATACCCGAGTTGCATTTTTAGGTAAGCATTTCCCAAATAGTATGAAACCCAGAAACCCAGAAAGTATGAAACCCATAAAATATACTCAATTTCTTAATTCACCACGTTTAATACCCAATCTCTGTTTGACGTTTGACAATTGTGTGACCAATGTCAGAGAATGAGTATGATTGCAGAAAATAACCATGAAAGTTGGGATGTGTCGATCTATATACCTTTTCTATTTAATGGCACTAGCAGTAAATAAGTTTAAAAAGAAGGACAAATATTTTGCTTATATGTACACACGCTGACTTGGAGGACTTTTATTGAGGAGTCCAATATTGATGTCATGTATCCATTATACCTAAATAAAATAGGACTAAGAAGACCTAATAATAATTCGCATAAATGTGACCGGTACTATAAATATAAGTGTGCCTCGTTGTAAAAGCAAACAGGTAAAAGCAAGATGTGCCTTTTAGGGGGAAAAACATATATATATATATATATATATATATATAGGCCCCTCAAATAAGCTTTTATTGAGGGATTCCTCAAATAAGTTTTTATTGAGGGATCCCTCAAATAAGCTTATTTGAGGGACACCTCTTGTAGGCCCCACTCCGGATTGTATTTCACTAATCCAAACTGTCTATTTTGTAGATACTCATTCAAAGATCATTTCTACAAAAAATCACTTGAATCCGATATCATTTGACCACTCAATTAAGTTATTGAAATTTTAACATTTTCTTAAAGCACCGTGTTCATTGATTTTGTAAGACACAATTGGTCGAAACGGTTTCTGATTTGTCTAATTTTTTGTAAGGATGATCTATGAATGAAGACCTAAAACATAGATTGTTTGGATCATTGGAAAAAAAATTGTAGAGTACTCTAAAGGACGTCCCTCAAATAAAATTATTTGAGGGATCCCTCAATAGAAGGGGATTATAGAGAGAGAGAGAGAGAGAGAGAGAGAGAGAGAGAGAGAGAGAGAGAGAGAGAGAGAGAGAGAGAGAGAGAGAGAGAGAGAGAGTGAGAGTGCTATAGACTTTCAAAGTCATTACAGGTTTAGGTAGAGCTATAGACTTAAATCCTCAATACGAAACATGTAATAATGGAGGAGAAACTTCTACGAAATAGGCAACTAGCCGTGTTGTATCAACTTGCAAGAGCAGTCAGATAGCGACTTTGGCTTAACCCATCAGCATGGGCGTTGCCTTTCTCTATAGGCAAGTTGAGCTTCAAATGAATGGTCAACTAGTTATTTATGGAGCTCCTTGACAATTGGGCAAACCCCATTCAAATTTGTACGACTATGCATCGAGCAGAATAATTTGAAGGCGGCTTTGGTAATTATAACTCATCACTATAAATATGAGATGCAATCTCCTTTTGTCTCACACACCCAACTCTTTAATGTTCCAAAATCTTTGTTCTTAAAATGGCAAGCACTTCAGTGTTGTTGGTTTCTCTTTCCCTCATCTTGATCAATATAATCACCTTACCTCTCCTATCAACCGCCATCTCCTCCTGCAACGGCGCTTGCAAAACCCTCAACGATTGCGCGGGCCAGCTCATTTGCATCAACGGCAAGTGCAACGACGACCCTGATATTGGGTCTAACGAATGCGGGGGAGGAGGAGGCTCATCATCGCCACCTCCTACGACGAATAATTGTCAACCCTCAGGAACTCTAGTTTGCCAGGGAAAATCATACCCTAAATACACATGCTCCCCGCCAGTGACGTCATCCACTAAAGCCAGCCTCACCCTCAACGATTTCAGTGAAGGTGGGGACGGTGGTGGCCCATCATATTGTGACGAAAAATACCATGCAAATAGTGAGAGGGTTGTGGCACTTTCTACTGGGTGGTTTGATAATAAGTCGAGGTGCCTGAAGATGATAAGAATTAGGGCAAGCAATGGGAAGAGTGTGACAGCCAAAGTGGTGGATGAATGCGATTCACGTGCTGGATGTGATGCAGAGCATGCAGGTCAGCCGCCGTGTAGGAACGATATTGTTGATGGGTCTGCGGCTGTATGGAATGCTTTGGGACTGAACCAAGATTTGGGCGTTGTTCCTGTTACTTGGTCAATGGCCTAGCTAGCTACATATTAACCTAAATTAACGAATAAATTAAGGACAATAAGTCTATACATATGATAATGATACGTTTCCACAAAGAAAAAACATTTGGATTGGATCATGAATTTGTAATTTATGGATTACATTTTCTATCCTCGTTGTATTAACTTTTGGAGCTGTCATATACATATATGAATTATATTTATGGCAATAATGCTATTTGAACATATTTGACTGACTACCTTAGCTGTGGTAACTTACTATATTGGTTTAACAATAATGCTATTTGTGCCACATTTATTAATTATATTGCTGACCAGTTTTCTAACAAAGGTGAAAATTATTTTTGCTCATCACTCTATCCCAAAGTGTATGCTCACGACCCTTCTTAATACTTGACATGTGTCCATAGACATAATCATGGTTAACTTTTAACTTTAATTTATGTAACAATAGTTATGTTTATGGACATGTGTCAAATGTTGAGATGAGTGATGAACATATACCTTAAGGTAAAATGGTGAGCGAAAATGTTCCCAATAAAAGTAGATCCCACTAATATATGTGGGTTCCATCTATACTAAAAAAGTGACCAGCGATGTAGTAATAAATATAATACAAATAACAACACCTTATATAATAGGCTTGAATGTTGCAACTCATTATAAGCATAAGTACATGCAATCTCCTTTGTCTCAATACCCCCACTCATCCGTCGATAATATTGGCGAGTACTTTTGTGTTATCTTTCCCTCGGTTTAGTAATATATTACCTCTCCATCTCCGCCGTCCACTTGGCTTGAATATAAATATGTTTTTTTAATGGCTCTTGAATATATGCTCGCAAGAGTTAGTGGACATGCCACTAGAGGAGACTTCAAGTCTCGTTGCCTCTTTTGACTAAACATTTCCTTTAATTGATCATAGTCGCTTTTCATCATTAGCATTCCTCTTTTCTTGATTACATACCAACAGTTTGTTGGGAGTAGACTAGGAATATTAATCCCTAAGTGCGAGAAACAAATTGAGCCAATGGGGAGCGATTGGGTTTAACCAGTGATCTAGGTTCGAATTTTTATGACATCTGAATAGTGTGTGCATAAGAAACTCCCTTTTTCCTTATAGTTTAGATTGTCGCTTGTACTATAAAAAAAAAAAAAAAAAACTGAAGTATGCATGATGACATTAGTAGGATGACATACATACATATCTATGAGAAGTCTATGAAAGTTTCTCCTTAAACGTGAAAAACTAAACACAATTAATGTTTAATGATATCTCCTAATCGAATAAAATTTTTAGTGTAACCGTAACAACACAACAAAGCATGCCCGAGGTAAAGTAATAGCACCACGGTATTAAAGTTATAAACAAAAATTTCTCGTTGTGGGGAGTAGGGAAGTTCCTCCTCAAAGGCCAAAAGGAAACAATATGGAAGTCACCTTTTTCTTCTTCTTTTTTTGATGAAAAATAAAAGTCGCCTTTAGTACACTATAAAAGTGCATGCTAATCTCCTTCTCCAACCACTCTCATTACGACTAGTTACTAATACTATTGCGAAAAATCCTTTTCAAATGGCAAGTTTAATGTTAATGTTGGTTTCTCTTTCCCTCATCATCTTCAATCTTATCTCCCTCCCTCTCCCATCAACCGCCATCAATGCAAAACCCTCAACGACTGTGCTGGTCAGCTTATATGCATCAACTGCAAGTGCAAATTTATGTGGCTCATATATTGTGATAAAGAATAACCCCATTCCCACTCATCAGTACTCGATCACATATATAGTATCACTCTAGATGAGATTAAAGTTGCTTTGATCTGAACCCTCCATTTAATCCAACAACTACCTTTAAGCTAATACTATGGATGACTAACAAATACCCATTGAATTGAAATAATTTTTTGTGTGAGACACCCATAAGTATTGTTATGAATCTACACATGTTGTAGCACGCATATCTGTTTATTAATCTGATACGTTAGATCCTTGACATATAAATCATGTTGTACATTCATATTTCAACACATTGATCAGTATCACCACATAACAGTGTAATTGTAACACTCGAAGTTTCCCCCGTGAGCGGTGAATCTTGCAATCTTATTATGTATAATTGACTGACATGCATGTTGACCAAACAAGCATGGCATAACTAATGAAGGACCAGTTGCCTAAGCATGTAGACAGGTCACAAGCTTTGCCTAGCCTTTATGCATGTTGAATTTTAGAACTCCTTGTTTTTAATAAAAATTAAAGTTTTTAAGTTCCCTACTTGAATAAAATACCAAACTACACCATAATTACAGGACAACACAACAAAGTAAAGACTGAGAGACTTTGAAAAATTAAAACCCAAAAAATATAAGACTTATTAGAGAGTGAACACGACACAGCCTGGGTTTTCTTTCGTGTCTTATGGGGTTCATCCCCTTATAACAAGATAAAATAAATAAATTTAAAAAACAAACAAAGAGTGAAGACCTTGACTTCAAGTCTGGTTGTCTCTTTTCGCTGGCACGGTGGCACTATTCCAATCACCAATTGTTATCACGTCAGTAAGAAGTCTGGAAGTATATGATCAAAATGCCAAAGACTTTGATTCTAGTTAAGTTCCTCCACACAAAAATTATATATTTTTTTCTTCCAATTTTGTTTTCTTATTATTAGTAACATGCCGCTAGACCAAAGGCACCTTTAGTCACTACAAAACTGCACCTTCTCTGATATCACGCCCTCACTACCACAAGTTGTAAAATGGCAAGTTTCGTGTTCATGTTTGTTCCTCTTTCACTCATGTTATTCAATATCATCTTCCTCCTCCCTCACCCATCAATGGCGCAGTCCACCTGCAAAGGCCCATGCCAACCTCAGGCGTCATCGCAACCACCTAGCAGTGATGATTGCGGGCCCTCAGGAACTCTCGCTTGCGATGATGGCCAAAATTTCCCTACATACACATGCTCCCCGCCAGTCATGCCACCCACGAGTGCCAAACTCACACTCAACAATTTCAGCAAAGGCGGTGAGGGCGGCGCCCCATCAGAGTGTGACAATCAATTCCATGACAATACTGAGCGGGTTGTGGCACTTTCCACTGGGTGGTTTAGTAATGAGGCAAGGTGCAATATGACGATAATAATTACTGCGGTAAGTAACGGGATGAGTGTGGAAGCCAAAGTGGTGGACCAATGTGATTCACAGTATGGATGTGATGAAGAGCATGGATTTCTGCCGCCGTGTGAGAACAATATTGTTGACGGCTCTTTGGCTGTTTGGGAGGCTTTGTCGCTCGACACAAATCCGGGTTCTGCAGAGGTTACTTGGTCCACGGCCTAGTTAATTAGTTATTGTATCCGTACTTGTGCGATAAATTATTATAGAATATAAGGCTATGCTATATCACACTGTACGTAGCCTTCAAAATAAGCGGTGAATTGATATCGCAAGTCGCCTATGTAATATAAGTAGTGCAAAGAGAAAGTAAATTGAATAACTTATATGACAATAAATTTCACTTCTAAACCCACACTACGACTGGTTAATATTCCAAAAAACCCTTCTCAAATGGCAAATTTAATGTTAATATGGTTTTCTCTTTCCCTCATCATCTTCAATCCTATCTTCCTCCCTCTCTCATCAACCGCCATCTCCTCCTGCAATGGTCCATGCAAAACCGTCAACGATTGTGCCAGTCAGCTTAAATGCATCAAGGGCAAGTGAAACGACGATCCTGACGTTGGGACTGTGATAATGTGAAAGTAAAAGTTCCACATTGGAAAGTTGAGAAACCTAGCATGGACTTATAAGGAGTTGAGCTACTTCCCCCATTGCCAATTGATTTTGGAGTGGAACCTCAACTTCCTTAATGAAAAGAATGTGATAACGATAGTGGTGGATGAATGCGATTCGCGTAATGGATGTGATGCAGAGCATGCAGGGCAACCGCCATGTAGGAACAATATTGTTGATGGCTTTGCGGCTGTGTGGCTTTGCAACTAAACCAAGATTTGGGAGTTGTAGACTTTACTTGGTCCATGGCCTAATTAGGGCTAGGTTCGATGATAATACGTACTTAAGCTATATAAAGAAATGAAGACAATATGATGTACTGTTTCGATCATGAATTTGTAACTTCTGAGATTTACAATTCCCTTGATTCATGCAGGGTGTTTTTAGTTTAGCTTATGTGAGTACTAACTTGTATATGCTGCTAAATTAGTTTGCTACATAGTGTGAGAAAGAATAACTTGATGCCTATTTAGTATGACAAAGGGAACCTTATAACAAAAACATTTCACTCTCTAATTCAAAGGTTACGTTAACTATGACATTTTTAATTAGAAGTACCTTTTTATTTGAATAATAAAACAGAAGAAATATAAAAGAAAATATAAGAACATATGAAGATTCCTAGGAAACATTCCTTCTCTTGTAATATTAAATGGCAACCCATTAATCCTCCTTTTTGGAAATTAATATTTCAGGGTTTAGTACATAGAGATGGTAAAGTTCCGACAAATTTTTTGATACAATATACTAAATTTTATTCTTACTTAATAAATTATTGTCCTAACTCATGTGGACTCACTCCCTTAACCAATTGACCTGACTCACATGTGTATTAACTAAGGTTAACTATATGGGCATGTTTGGGAGGCCTCATTGGACTGGACTGGGTTAAATAGTACTTGAAACCCATGTTTGGTATGTGAGAGGACTAACTTAAATGAGATTATATAGTCCAACAGTAAAAAAAATTGTCTCACTCGCTCTTCCAATATAGCGAGCTTGAAACATGGTTCACAAAATAGCGAGCTCACTAAACAGAACACACGAGTCCAACACGATACTAGTTTCTTCTTCTTCTTCACCTAGACATGAGTCCGGGCAATGGACACCAAGTCCTCCACTTCTGAGCCCAAGTTCATCGAAAAGGCTTGAAACCCAGTAATCGCCTTGGGATCTTGCTGCTGCTAATGGTCGCTGAAGGTCGAGCTCTGGTCGTACATATGGGTCTGGGACGACTAGGCATGGGTCTCTGTTTGGCTATCAGAATAGCGCACGATGTCAGCCCTAAGCTAGGAAGGCGACGACCATGGGGCCCAACTTTGGGGGGCCTCAACTAGAAGCCATGATTCATTGAATTAACGCAATAGTCGAAACAGCCATGGCATATGCAGAGAGTGGAGAAGATGATGGTGAGCGTGAGATTGAGTTGAATCATTCATCGTATGAACAAATTGAGTAATGAAAAGTGATTAGGAAGAAAATTAGAGAAAGAATTGATGAAATATGTGAAAGAATCACGACTGAAGAGTTTTTTGCAAGGAAGAAAATTTGAGAAAAAGCAAAAATGAGGGATGGATCAAAAGTCGTGAGGAAGAAGAAAATAGGAAGAAAGAAACAAAAAAGACGGGCTGGGAAGGAAAGGAAGAAGAAAAGGAGAAAAATGAGAAAAAAGAAGAAGAGAGAAGATAGTTTTAGCCTTTAAAAAATATTAAAATTTATTTGTGTTTTTAATTATATATTTTTAGGTCAAAATTCTTAATTAAAAGTAAATATCCAATATTAAAATAAAGATTAGAATTTTATTTATTTATAATTAAAATTAATTATTTTTTAGCCTGACACAACACGAAACATAGGTCTTTACTATTTTTACAATCCAGCTTCTTAGTCTGACGCAGCACCAAACGTAGGTCAGTACTTAATACAGCTTAGGCCAATCCGGGTTAATTCAAGACAATCCCAGAATTTAGTCCAGTCCATGATAATCTCCGTACCAAACAACTAGAGATATAGATATTGAATATTGCATGATGTGAAAAATAGGTGATGTCTATTTTATTTTATTTTGGTTAAAAAGATGCCTATATTAGAACACCATAAGAATATACAGAGAGGATGAAAACATCTAAAACCAACATGAAAACCAGAAACAAGAGCGTAATCTTAAAAAGATTTGTGGCCTGAAACAATTATAAGGAAAACAACAAAAAGTGATAAGGGCATTTTATTGCATATTTGTTAGTGCCTTAGTTTATTCTATTTGAATTAATTAGATTATTTTTCAAAAAATGTGAAGTAAATAAAAAGTTTGCTAAAAATTGAATTACAAGTCAAATTTTTCTAAAGTGCAAACTAATTAATATATTGTCCATGTTGTCTTTGCAGTCATCAAAGAAAATGAATTGCTTGGGGGCTTAAATGTGAAGAAGCAAAGAAATCTCTCCGGAGCACTTAATCGGTTTTAAGTGGAAATACTACTTTTGGGTGGAATTTATGTGCAAGGCAAATTGGAGAGTGAAGCTAAGAGCTTGAAATGCCTTCGTAATAATTGGATCAGCCAATCAAAACAGTATTTCAAGATAAAGCAGCTTAAGATGAAATTTGGAATCATCGGCATTACTGTACCAAAAAGGATATTTGAAGGCCTTTCTGATTTTTCTTTAAGATAGGCTACATATGGTTGAAAATATAACACATAGGCTTCAAGTTCCATATTTTTCCCGAATTTATTGAGAAGAGGAACGAGCCCAAAACGTGCATGCAAACAGACCGCAGTGAAGAAATTGTCAAACCAGACTAGCAGCTGTGCAGTCAAGGAATATCAATCTATTCAAGGGCTTTCATTGCGAATTAGAAGCAGGGCCTTAGTCCATTGGAAAGATCAATTTCTTGGCTTCAATTTGGTGTGGTTAAAGTATTCATTTGGAGTTGGGAATCCTACGTAAAGCTGCGCAACAACTTGGATGTATGGTAGCACCTGGGCAGCAGCAAGTTGAAGAATATTGGCCAACACCTTTGGACAGCCCACAACTAAAGGAGATAGCAACCCACATGTGTAGCAATAAGTTGAAGATCAAGTAGAATCAAAAGAGGAAAAGAATGAATTAAAAGAAGTGTTGTAATGATCAAAAGAGGAAAAGAAGAGATAAAAGAATACTAGTGGGAAAACAATCAACATGTGAAGATGATGATTATGTCGATGCTTTAGTTGCTCTCCTTCCACTATACATAGAAGGCAATGCAATTGGAGAGGGGTGTACAGATTTTAGTAGAGAATTTAGTGCAGAAATTGTGCAATTCTTGGGCACCAAAGGGAGAGGAAAAATGACGATATAATTGGAGAAAACCTTGGGGAGCCGTGAGGCAAGGAACCAAGGGGTTGATGCAATTTTTCCTTCTCTTTATTCTTCGTTTTTATCTTGTATTTAGTTTGATATTTTATTTATGTCTAGTTCAATTATGTTAAGGAGGAAATACCATGAAATGAAGTTCTAGTTTTTATCTTTCACTTCCCAACTATTATATTCTTCAATGTTTATAATTTCAGCTTCACATGATTAATAGGTTAATTTTCTTTTCACCACTTCTATCTTGTATTTGTGGCAGTTAAGAATATAAGTTACTCTATTAATGCATCCTTGGTTTGTATTACTAATATACAAATTTCTTTGATCCTTTGTAGTTAAATAATCTTTTTTACATGGGATGCTTAGAATTTGTAATTATAAAGGGAAGGGAAATTTATAAAAGATTTTCTATTTAAACCCCACACTTCTCTTAGTTCACCCCAACTTTTAATTTAAATTTTCACAATTTCTAATAAAATCCCACTATCTTCCCAAACTACCCTTAAATACACCCCAAGCTGAAAAAATAAGAAATAAAAGAAATTTTCTATTTAAACCCCACAAGCTACCCTCAGAGGAAGAAGTACGTTCTGTTCTGCGGATGAGAACTTTTGTAATGCCTTCAAGAATGTGTATGAACCCAATATACAACAATAAAGAGATCCTTCATCACTCATATAATGCAATTTCAGAAGAAAGGTAAGTTTGTACTTCTTAATTGGGTTTCAAGAGAAAGCTTTTTAGCTGTGGGATAGCTTTACTGCTACGTGTTAGCAAAACTATGCCAACTTCCCTACTTTATATCCTATTTGTATATACATTTTTGTTGATAAGAATGTGCATGGTATACAATCAGAATGGACTTCCTTTTTCGTTTGTTAGGCGGACAGCAAACTCCTGTTCCATGGACTCTTTGTATGATACAGACCTCATATCAGGCACTGTACCAGTAATTTTGGACAATTTCATTCAGAGTAATGCCAAGTTTACGACATTTTTCACACCACATTGTGTATTACTTCTCTAATAGAGGTGGAGCCCACCAATATAATGGGGCTCACCTCTATTAGAGAGGTGGTACACAATGTGATATGAAAAATATGGTAAGCCTAGCATTTTTCATTCAAAAATGTGGTATCGAGTGGTGGAAGGAGGAAATTGTGTTGATCTCAGGGAGAACAGTAATCTGACAATACGATGTAAAGGAGTTTGTATTTTTCTAAAACTTAATATAAGAGTGGTGGGGTGTGTGTATAGATGTACTAGGGTTAAGTATTAAGTTGGATGACTTTTTTGTCTTTTTCCACAATAATAAAACTTTAATGATTTAAGTATTAGGGTGAACAAAGAGAAGTGCAGGGTTTAAATAGAAAATCTCAATTTGTAATTATGAAGGGAAGGAAAATTTGTATTATTCCCTTAATTCTATCTTATCTTTTGGTGATTTAAAATATTGTATAAATAAATATTATTTGGGTGCATCCATAGCCTCTCCTACAAGTATCATGCTTCCTTACTTCAATAATTCATTCCAATCCTTTAAGGTAGATTTCTACCATGAAGTAGTGTTAGAGAGAGAGAGAGAGAGAGAGAGAGAGAGAGAGAGAGAGAGAGAGAGAGAGAGAGAGAGAGAGAGAGAGAGAGAGAGAGAGAGAGAGAGAGAGAAACAAGATGAAGAGTGTGTATGTTTGTCTTGCAATATTTCATACTTATCATGGTGAGTGGGTTATGTAATATGTTCTAAAAGTTCTTATTTTTTGATAAATGTGAAAATCTATTTACAAACTTATCTCTATTTTCAAGTCAAGCATGTCTAATTTGTGCAATATTTCACACAATATTATTTGGAGTTCTTGTGAAGTATGCATTATTCATGGAACATGAGAAATTCAGTGACGGGGTATCCGAAGGATAAATGTACCAGACGGGACATAAGGCAGTGAGGCCTAGGGGTCACGTATTGGGTATAATTTGTGAAGGATAACCAAGATACGAAGTAATGATGTGATATGGTTTGGATTGTGTATCTTTTTATTATATTTTTCTAGATAGTGTAAAATGACATTGCTTGACTGGCATATTACATAATCTACTCAATGAGTGGTGGTTTGCTCATACCTCACCTATTTTATTTTTCATATCAATTAGTGGGCAAGACAAAGCCGAAACCAACGAAGTTGGATTAGTTTAGAGTGATAAACTTTTATTTATATCTTGTACACTTGTAAGATTATTATAATTTTATTTATAAATATAATGGTAACGTATTTTAACCAATTTTTCAGTGTTTTTATTTATTTATTTCAATTCACACACCTTGATTCGAGAATATTCTTTATTCTCGAATCGGGTTGTGACATGTAAAATTTCCATTTATAGCTTATAGCCGTGCGGCTCTACTGTTTAAATTTCAAGTATAGCCGCGCGGCTATACCGGTAATATATTGTATATAGAGAGTACAGCCGAGCGGCTATACGTTTATAATTTCTATTTGTGGGTTCTAGCCATGTGGCTATCCTTTAAAATATTCTATGTTTTCACCAAAGAAACAATAATTAAAGTAATTAAAAAAGACTAAGATATTACTTAATTCCATATATTAAATAACAGAAGCTGGAAAAAAGAAGAAGTAAAGAAACTAATTTTATATTTTTAACGAGCATAGCAATGCGAATATACTTTTAAAATATTTAGAGCGTACAGCTGCGCGACTACACTATTAAAATATTATATTTAACAAGTATAGTCGGACGGCTATATCGTTATAATTTCTATTTGTGGCGTATAGCAAGGTGTCAAAACTTGTAAAATTCCTTTATAGTATATAGTCGCCCGGCTATACTTTTAAAATTTCTATTTATACAATATAGCGGCAATACTTTTAATATATTGTATTTAGGGAGTATACTGTTAATATAGCGGCTATACTCTTATAATTTCTATTTATGGGGTATAGCCACGAGGCTCTACTTGAAAATTTTATATTTATATCGTATAGCCGAGCTGCTATACTCTAAATTTCTATTTATACAATATAGCCGGTCGGCTATACAGTTACTGTCACATCCCGAGATCAGCTCCGCCGTAGCACGATATTGTCCGCTTTGAGCCCCCCTCTCTGCCCTCACGGTTTTGTTTCTAGGAACTCACGAGCAACTTCCCAGTGGATCACCTATCCTGGGATTGCTCTAGCTCCAACTCGCTTAACTTCGGAGTTCTCATGACTCCGAAACTAGTAAGCTCCCAAAAGGCCTCATGCTAGATGGAGGCGGCCATGTACACATAAGGCACATCATCCCCTCTCCATTGGTCAATGTGGGATGTTACAGTTATAATTTCTATTTATGGAGTATAGCCGCGCGGCTTTACGGGAAAAATTTATATTTCTAGAGTATGCGGCGATACTTTAAAATTTCTATTTATACAGTATAGCTACACGGTGATACTGTATCCAGCAAAAGCACATTGAAACACCATCACTTTCGTGGGAAATCACTTCAAGATCGCCTGTGAAGTTGCCGGAGCAGTATCATATATGCACTCTGCAGCTTCAATCCCCCATCTTCAAGTCTTCTAACATTCTTCTAGACCATAACTTCAGTGGAAAAATAGGGAAGGATGGATTATTAAATTATCTACATAAAGATGATTGACATACAACATATGTCCCTATGAAACAAACTAAAAAAAAGTGAACAGCTTCCAACTTTCTAAACTCTCACCGCAGAATTTAGTTGTAATGTTCTGATGAACGCTTATCAATCAAATGAACTTGCAAGTCTGGTGGTTTGCTTAAAGAAGTATCATCGGGAGCAACAAAAAGTGAATTACGGCACTCATGTCCCTGTACAGGATCTGTTCTTGATTGCCGCTTTCGCTTATACGTTAGCAACACTTTGCTTCCCGACATTTAAGCTTTCAAAAAGAAATCTTGCTGCAATTCCAAACACTTGGACCGCATTTTTTACATGAAATTTGTTTTTGTTCCACCATGTTCAGTCTCATTTCAACACAGAAAAACCTGCATATGTTAAGGAAGAATATCCAATTAACTAAACAGCAAGTCACGACTCATAAAGTTCATACAGTTACGAGTAGCAACACTCTGAAATAGTGACTGAAAAGTACTTGTGTCAAAGTGCACTGAACATGTGTCAAAGTGTTAAAAAGCCCTTGCTCGAGTATCAAGCTAAAATAATTTTGATAGATATGATTTGTCTGATGGTCTGATCTTATCCCTTCTGAGGTTATAGGAATTTTTCATAGGAAGAACCTACAAAACGCATCAGGGGATTCTCAAAAAAACTTTAAAATTTATCTCATTATTAACTTAACCACCATAAATGTCATTTACCCTTAGAAACCCCACCTGAACTTCCCCTTAAATCAAAATTCAGCTTCTCTTGAAATACAGGAACTCCATAAAACAGTCAAGTTACATGATGGGCAAAAGATTAATCCATGCGTGGTAAAATCTTGGATATCCAAGAGGATCAAATCTATCAAAAGCTTCCTGTCATCAACTCTTACAGCAAAGGATTTCTACACAGATTCTGTGATTGTTATTATAGATCATCTTGCAAGTATAGCAAGAGAAAATCAATAGCCCAAGTTTCAGTTGTCCTATCAGAGTGACTATTAATGTCATCTATGAGAACTCACGCAGTTTTAGAGCTGGTAAGGAGGGCATCGTTAAAACTGATTTGGAGACTCTATAATCTTTCTGACTGATATCATAAATTCTCAATTCTTTTAGTAGCTAGTTTTATGGGGCAAAGTGTTAGACACACGTAAGAGCAACACAACCATGTAGCGGGAATGAAAATATTAATATGGATGGTAGGAGTGACTTCAAAAGGACAATTAAAAATCAATACGATAGAAAAACACTGGGAGTGAACCCTGTCGGTGATAGGTTAACAGAAGTTAATGTGATAGGAAGGAACATGTACAACATAGACCACCAAATGTACCTATAACCGAAGGAAGACTAGTTAAAGATAAATAAGGGCATGTACGATGATGAGGGTTAGCTATCAACATCCCTAAGGAAAGGACAATCACTCATTAAGTGAGACACCTGGCCAGGCTTGAGGCATGCATGGTTCTCCCAATACGATTGGCCTTCTTATTTTCTGCCTGCAATGTAGGCGAAATCAAATTGATCTCTAGATAATGATCCACTGTCAATCACTCTTGGTAGTTGGAATTTAGATCGCTATTTTCTGTTCACAAATACTATGACTGTCCCCCACAGTGCATTTCTATTATCTGTGCTATGTCCACAAACTCAAAATAAGAAGTCAACTTCAGAGTTGAGACTTTTATAACGATGCTTCATCTTAGACTTATACAGAGCTCACAGGCCACAAGTAAGGAGTAAAATGCACTCATCAAACCTACATAATTATTTATGCATTTCGTAGCTCCTCTATACCAACTGTACCAACTTCATGAACTTCAATTCCTTGTGGTCCCACACTCCCCTTGTGAAGTATTTCCGATGAAACCTTTCCTTGAGGCTTATCATTGTCATATGTACTCATAAAAACTGCCTGGTGTCCCATCCAGCCTAAAATACTGTTGCACTAGATTAGCTAGACTCTGTATGACCTTATAAAGCCTTTCAAGAACTTCAGGTGTTGCGCCATAACACGAAAACCTAAAGTCATTATGCTACTTCCCTTCCCTACATGAAAAATCACGTAATGCTCTCCTAAACTGCAATATCAAAATCCAACATTAGGCTCTCAATATAATCTTAACAAAATTCAAGAGTACATTTTCTACTGATTTACGACAATTGACAGGTGCCCTCATACAACAATTGTCAAGAGCATGTTTAAACAAATTAAAACCCCTACATTATCTAGCGTTTCAATCAAAATTCAAAATTGAAAAATTGAAAAAGCTATGAACTATGGAATACTAAAATTTACAATGAATGACCTTGACGACAAGGGGAGAGAGAGAATGAGTTTGGATGCTGGAGAGCGAGAACTGAAAAGTTGGGCTAGGCGGGCGCTAGGCGGCTAGGCGGTGGCTAGGCGGCTAGGCGGGCGCTAGGCGGGAGCTAGGCGGCTAGGCCGTGGCTAGGCGGCTAGGCGGTGGCTAGGCTGCTAGGCGGGCGCCTAGGCGGGTTGGGTCTTTTTTCGGTGCCGAACCCGGAGGACTACGCACTGACTGGGAGAGAAAGTTCCGTCCTGTGCGAGTGCAAGCTTCGTGTTCGTTTGAATATATTCAAAGCGTATAGCCGGTCGGCTGTACTTTTAAAATATTCGAATCTAATTAGAAAGTATAGCCGTGCGGCATCTTTTTCGCTTTGTCCAGGGCACGTGCAGCATCTGCTATGAGAGCTCTTTGCTTTAAACTCCAGGAAGGATGCAAAATGTAGAAAGGACGCTCTGATACCACTTGATGCAGTTCCAAGTATGAACTCGCAGAGCTTGTTACTATTTTTTTCCTTGTGGATTTCCTTACTACTCTTCACCTTGTTTCTTACTTGTTTTGCACTTTAAAGTATGCTGATAATCTCGTTCGCTAAAAATGTATGTGAATAATTTCACAATCTACTGTCTACTAGATCCCTCCACTAGTTTATGAATCTTCGAGGTAATTTATTTCATTAAAAAGTAAACTAAAGTCATAATTTCATTTAATATGGAGAAAGAGTACCAGACGATGCTTTCTGCCATTACTCAGACTTTTTTTTTTAAAATTTCTTGCTGAAGATATGATAGAGATTCATGGTCATTTCAGAATCCTCATGGTGGTTTTGGATTATTAAGCATATCTTATTACATGGGCTTCTTCTTGTTCTAGCAATAGTATGCTGATAATATTGCAGAAGCCTCAGGAATATGATTTGATGTGGTAGAAATAGACCAGCATGACCAAATGAGAATACAGTATGCTGATTATTTGCTGATATGCTCTACGTTTTACTTGTTTGGCAGATTGGGGACCGAAGGTTGATGTTGTTGTTTTTTGTTTTCTTGACCTTGCTTCAAATTATGAACCCCCAAATTCACTTGCGGAGTGGCTTGAAGCTGGTGAACAGCCTGTCTATATTGGATTTGATAGCCTTGTGAGTTTGTTGCAGCTTTCTCTATTCGTGTTTAATATTCTTTTCCCAGTTCTATCCCAGAGTAGCTCTGTTTGTCCTTACCCTAAAAAAATTACTTGTTCCTTCCCAATTAAAACAATCAACCAATGCCACAATCTCCAAAGAGTGACCACCTTCATGTTGGTCCCCAACGAACAGGTTGTGGAGCTCTATTCATGACAGATGACAAATCGACCCTTTGGTTGTTCAGTTGTTCAATATCTAATTTGACTGAGGCATGTCTAATACATGCAGAGTATACCTCTGAACTGCGTGGTTAAGGTTACTTGATTGTGCATTTGATTGAAATGGTAAATTGTCTTGCTTGCTAAATTTTTTTTATGTGTATTGTATTAGCCTCTTGAAGAACCAGAGAAAATGACCAATATTATTCTTCAAGCTCTGGAAATAACTGGACAGAGAGGCGTCATCAACCGAGGCTGGGGTGGCCTTGGTAATTGTAAGTCTTGATTCTTAAAAAAAGATTCCTTTGTATTCTTATGCTTCTTTACATCTGAAAGCCTTCATATATTTCTCTTCTCAGTGGCAGAACCAAGTGATTCTGTGTATTTAGTGGACAATTGCCCCCATGATTGGCTATTCCAACGATGCTCTGCTGTGGTAAATTTCAATGCTTTTAATTCTTTTTAATTTGGTTGGGATTTCACTGCAGTGGTGTTCAGAACGTCACATGAACTTGATGCACCTTTTTGTCGTTTTGTTGTTTTGTTCCCCCCTGGATAACTAGGCTACTCCCGGTTTCTCACCGGATATGAAAAAATTTCTTAGGTGCATCAGGGGGTGCTGGGACAACTGCTGCTAGTCTGAAAGCTGCGGTAACTGATAATGCTATATTCAGAAAATGAAAAGTGAAAGTGTTTGGAAAAAAAAAATTAAGGGAACTTACAGTGACATTCCGAGGAGATGGAGATGGATCCCATCGTTCATAGAAAACCCTAGCATTAGCTTGATCCACAAAGAGAGGGAAAATTCAGAGTGTAGGCATCGAAGCAAAACCGAAATCCTAAGATTGATTTTTGGGTTTCTTGAGCGCAAATTTGTATTCGAATATCTATACTTTTTAAATATTAAAATAAATTTTAAAGAGTATTTAAATATACACCGGGCTCCTTTTTAAAAAAACCAAAACATTTTTTTAATTTTTTTTATTTATCGATAAGAGTAGTTTAGAGCATTATCCATTACTATTTGGCCATTATCTGAGTCTCTATTGTCTCCTTTTGATTTTTAACTAGCATTTTCCCATATGACACTTGTATTATACATATACGCACGTATTTTTTAATAATACTTTCGTATTGCGTACACATCTTAAAGACTTAGTACAGTACACGTATGTACATATTTTTCATGTTTAATACACTTATTTTTTAACAAAATTTTCAATAATACATACAAAATTCAAGTATTATACACATAAAATTATTTTAAAATATTATATGGTGGCCGAACTTTTTGGTTCCAAAAAATTTTCTTTTTAGTAATTAAATAATATCTTAGATTTATTTAATTATTATTTCTTTAGTGAATAATTAAATACTTTAATTAACTTAATAAATGGTAATTATTTTTTTTATTTGGTTAAATATTTAAATACTAATTATTCACTAAGTAAATAGTAATTATGTTCACCCGTTTTTGTGTTTACTCCTGAGGTGGAAGGGCGAAGTTCCCCACTGGCTTGGAGACCATTGGTTGGTCGACAAGTCAGCTTTCTTTGGTGTGTGAGCGTGCCTAGCAATGTAAATCCTAGCAGACTTCTTTTAGAGTGGATAACTTGCGCCCCAAGTTACTGACTTCTAAAACAGATGATTGTGAATTTGGGTGAGGAATATCTCCCAAGTAAGTTCTTTTCTTGCCTCAGACTGGTGAGGACTTTCATAATTTATCTCAGTATCAAACGGCTGTTCTGGCCAGAAAAATTTGATAGAAGTTGGGCTTTTTAGACAGAACTGCCTTTTACAAAATAATAAATATGCATATCGACGCTAGGAAGGTTAAAAGACGGCCGGAACCCCGTTTCTGCTTGGATGGAAGGCTCTGGCTTGGGCTGGACTGGACGCACCTGGGTCGGTCCATACTACTTCGTGACTTCAGATGCTAGGTTGAGTTATAAATCGATACCAAAATTCGATTTTGGCAGAACTTTATGTTTACTTCATGCTTCGTGAGGCATTTGAGTGGGCAGAACTGCAGCTTCTTCAGTTTGAAGGGGCAGAAGTGGCTATTCTCGAAGGTCTGGTAGGCTAGGGATTGCACTACGAGCGCTGTTCTGCTTGAGCAGGACTCTTTATAAGTTTGCTGAGGTCTCCACATTTGTGAAAACTCAAACTCTGCTTGCCTTGGCTTTTGCTGAACCAAATTTGTAACGAGAGAGATCTCGTTTTAGAAGACTTATTTTCTAAGTCTGAACTTTGGAATTCTGATCTAAAGCTGGTTTCTCTTGGAATCCAAGTGAGCTTTTGGTTGTTTTTTGTTGTTTGTTTTTTTGATTGATTGATGAATTGAGTGTCTTCCCTTCCTTGCCTACTTTCGTTTTTATAAGAGACCCTCTTGGAGAGGTGGTTTTTAAATAATGGGCGGTAAAAAGATCTCCTATAATGTAAAGTAAAAAAGGATTTTTATCAATCATGGCAGATAGGCTCTCAGTAGTCACCTCCTAAAGCAGTCCCTTCCCTGGTTTCTTGGGTGGCAGCTTTCTATTTCAACCAACGCCACCGTCTGTGTGGGCTTTTTATGGCGATTGGTTTTTTTTATTTGTATTTTCTGAACAGCTCCCTGTTTCCCGTTCTAATTTAGAAAGCGTGATCCGGGAATTCCTTGGAATATGGTGTATTACTTTTTTTTTGGAGCAAAATCTCCGATCACAGATGGGTTTTGATCTTCTGCTGGCAGTGTTTCAGAGATGTCTCTCTCATATTTTTAACTTAGTTGAAATTGCTGACTTTTCAAAGCTGAGGCAATCACGTGGGTGTGTTTTTAATTCCCTTGGGTTTGAACCCAACAAAAATTATGGGCTGATCCTTGAAGCCCAAATGAAAGTTTCCACGTTGGTCTTTCAACCTGTCTGGATCCTGATTTCGTTATCAAGTTTTTTGGGCTGGGCAGGTAATTTCACCTTGGGCCTGTCTTTTGAACTTTTGGCGTGCCAAATTTAGGCCCAAACAAATTAAAAAAGAGAAATCAAGATTATGCTATTCAATGGGTATAGCCGGGCGGCTATACTTTTAAAATATTCTATTTAAAATATCCTTTTCAAAATTTTCTTTTTTATTCATTAAATAATATCTTAGCCTTGTTTAAATACTTTCATTAGTGACTACGTTTTAATTATTATTTCTTTAGTGAGTAATTAGCATTAAATATTTTAATGAAAATCCTAGAAATTTAGTTTTAGTACCCAAAATATTTTAGTATTCCAAAAATGGATTTTAGCCTCGAAACTTAAATTCAAGTTACAACGTGATTCAATAATATCAATTGCTTGTTGGAGTTCGATTGAAATACATGAACTTGAGTCCCACATTGGCAAAGAAGAGAAAGTATCTACTCCTTAGTAGGCTTATGGTTAGGGTTTGAGGCTTAAGAAAGCTTTGGGAACAATTTCGGAAGCTAAGGCTTTTGGTTCGAGACTTGGATTTACCCAAACTAATTTTGTGAAAACAAATTTCATAATTAATTACTACTCATTAAGTAATTTATCAAATGAGCAAAATATTTAAATATTCACTAAAGAAATAATAATTA
Source organism: Prunus persica (assembly GCF_000346465.2). Classification (NCBI taxonomy): domain Eukaryota; kingdom Viridiplantae; phylum Streptophyta; class Magnoliopsida; order Rosales; family Rosaceae; genus Prunus; species Prunus persica. The sequence goes on from NC_034014.1 coordinate 7,519,135, forward strand.
AACATAATTGCCAATTAAAGTAATTAGAAAAAAGGCTATGATATTACTTAATTACATATATTAAACTAAAGAAGTTGGCCAAAAAATAAAATTAAAGAAACTAATTTTACATGTTTAAAATAAATAAAAATAAAAATAAAAATAATTTTTTTTGAAAAAGCAAGAAAACCTCTCCCGACGAAAGTTCGTTGGCACAAGTTTATCCCTGCAAAAATTCACCGGATTAGAGTTCTCTCGATGAATTGCGTCGGCAGAGGTTGTGTCGTCTGGACAAGTCTTATAACTATGCCGACAAAAGTTCGTCGGGAGAGATTTTATTTAAAAATAAAAATAAATTTAGTATCTTTTAGGTCCAATAAATTTTCTTTTTAGTAATTAAATAATATTTTAGACTTATTTAATTATTATTTCTTTAGTGAATAATTAAATACTTTAAGTAACTTAATAAATGGTAATTATTATTATTATTTTATCAAATATTTAAATACTAATTATTCACTGAGTAAATAGTAATTAAAAAAGAGAAATCAAGATTATGCTATTCAATGGGTATAGCCGAGCGGCTATACTTTTAAAATATTCTATTTAAAATATCCTTTTCAAACTTTTTTTTATTTATTCATTAAATAATATCTTATCCTTGTTTGAATACTTTCATTAGTGATTACGTTTTAATTATTTTTTTAGTGAGTAATTAGCATTAAATATTTTAATAAAAATCCTAGAAAATTAGTTTTAGTACCCAAAATATTTTAGTATTCCAAAAATGGATTTTAGCCTCGAAACTTAAACCCAAGTCACAATGTGATTCGATAATATCAACTGCTTGTTGGAGTTTGATTGAAATACATGAACTTGAGTCCCACATTGGAAAAGAAGAGAAAGTATCTACTCCTTAGTAGGCTTATGATTAGAGTTTGAGGCTTGAGAAAGGTTTAGGAAAAATTTCAGAAGCTAGGGTTTTTGGTTCGAGATTTGGATTTACCCAAACTAATTTTGTGAAAATAAAGTACATAAGTAATTACTATTGATTAAGTAATTTATGAAACGAGCAAAATACTTGTCACAACTCTGGGGTTATTTTCTGTTATTTCAATCCCTTGTGCGGACCTGAGTAGATCTTTGATAACAATATTGTCTATGATAACAATTACAATACCCAAATCAAGTGGAAAAAAATAGTGCCAATAGGAACAGATGTACGCAGGCCTTAAAAGCCCTCAAATATTTTATGTTAGCTCACATAAAGAAAACCTTTCTAGATCTGTTTTTGGTTATATATGCAGGAGTTATAAATTGGATGGATCAGATTAAAGAAGCCATGCTAGCTTTAATTTGAAATAGCTTAATTTTGTAGTTAATATTTTAAATTCATGCTTGCAGTATAGAATCTGATTGATAAACCTTTAATTTATTTTATGGGGTTTATTTTTGGTATTGTGTATTTGCTACTGGATTGACGTCGTAGTGATTGTTGCTAGATTGTTATTGCTATGCGAATATTATACCAGAAGGGCAAGTTGGTGAATGGAGACCTCAGTGAATACAACGTACTTTATTTTGAGGTGAGTATTGCAATTACACACTCTGAGACTTGAACTCCATTATGCGTTTTTATTTATACTTTTTCCTCCTCTTTGAAAGGGCCACTTATACATCATTGACGTTTCTCAAGCTGTTGATCTGGACCACTCTCGTGCCCATGAATTCCTAAGTAAAGATTGTGTCCATGTTTCCTGTAAGTTCAAAGTGACTTGCTTGTGTTCCTCTTCTCATTGTGTTTTAAATGAATAAGTAATGCATTCAGTGCTAAAGAACTCATACAACTTTTGGTGGAATGCAGTAAGAAACATGGTGTAGCAACTATGAAAACTCGGGAACTCTTTGACTTTATAGTCGATCCATGTATTGCTGATGATGCGGTGGTATCTAGACGCGGTTTGATTCCTTCATTCTGCTAACAAATATCAAAGAACTTAGGGGGTGTGCTCAATTTGGATTTCAAAAGAATTTAAAGAAGTTTAAAAGTTTAGATGTATTCAATTACGATTTTAGAGAAGTCTACACAATTCTGGGTGTATTCAATTCAAACTTTCTAAACTCCATTCAAATTTGGATGTATTCAATCACGACTTTAAAAGATTTTATAAAAGTTTGGATGTATTTAAAAACTCATTGATTTTAAAGGAAATACAAAAAGTGGTAGATTTTGTTTGATTATAGACTAATTTTAGGCCATGAAATTTTTTTGGAGTTGAGGTGGAGTTCACACAACAGAAACACTAATGCTGATACAAGAACAAATATAAAAGCTTAAATGAATTAGATTTTTCACTTGAGGTGGTGTAATATTTCAATTTTTTTTTTTTTTTTCTATTCTTTGGTGGGTTGGTTTTGGGTTCCTATGCAACAGGAGGAGGAGACAAATCTTTCTTTCTTTTGTTTCTCTCAACAAACAAGAGGGCATGATCAAATGTCAAAATCTATAACAGAAATGCAATATCCAAAGAATGAAAAGCAGTCGAACCAAGAAGAACAATCAATGGATGAATATTGAATGCATAAAGATTTATCAAGTTTCAAGCAAGAAGAACCAAACCAATCAATCTATTGCTTAACCAATCCAGAAATAAATAGTCAGAATTTGAGGTTGGGGTCTAAAAACCGAACTTGCTATTGGCAAGACCACAGAAACTCCATGATAGGATAGCTTCATCATTTCCTTCCACTGAAGACAGACACCAAGTCAGCAAATTTTGTATTTTTTTCTTCTGCGCCATGCCGTCAATGCAAAGAGAGAAGAGAATAAGGCGGAGTTGACAGAGGGAGGAATTGTCGTCGTTGTCGTTGGTGTGATGAGGTGAACATGTCGTTTGGGAGAGAGCTAAGAGAGAAGAGAATAAAGCGGGAAACAGGGAGAGGAATGGAATTAGATGAATTAAGAGTCTCATGATCTCTTCTTCAATGGACTTGACTTGTACTTCACTGCTTCGGCTTCCCAATCTCAATCTCAAGCTCAAATTTGCAGCAAAAAATTTTCAATTTCGGGTTTCAGACTCACTCAATCGCAGTGTTCGAAAATCGGCCTAGGCGGGCGCTAGGCGGCTGGGCGGGCCTCCTAGGCGGGTTGGGTCTTTTTTGGGTGCTGAACCCAGAGGACGAAGCAGCCGAAATCGAAGAAAACAAATCGAAGCTTGAGTTGATAGAGAAGCGAAATTGCTGTGACTTCGACTACAACCTCGGTCCTCTGAGAGTGCAAGCTCCGTGTTCGTGTCAAATATATTTAAAGAGTATAGCCGCCGGCTATACCGTTAAAATATTTGAATAGCCGCATGGCTATACTTTTAAAATATTCGAATGTATTTAGAAAGTATAGCCGCCCGGCTATACTTTTAAAATATTCTAATATATTTGGCTAGTATAGCCGGCCGGCCATACTCTTTAAATATACAATTTTGTTATATCATTTTAGGGTTTGGGGCTAAAATACCACTTTAGTCCACTGTGCTAGACAAAAAAGGTCATCCACTAATTAACCCTAGTACATCTATACACGTACGCCACCACTTTTCATATTAAGTTTTAGAAACCTCCTTCCAACTTCCTGTTTACAAACTCACTCACTCACTCACTCTCTCTCTCTCTCTCTCTCTCTCTCTCTCTCTCTCTCTCTCTCTCTCTCTCTTAACAATACCCAAGTGTTAGAATTCTAGTTACTGTTCTTGGAGATAGGTAAAGTTGTTCTCTTTCTCTAGAAAGTATTAAATTTTGGATTTGGAGTTTCATTTGTTTGTGTTTTTTTTTTGCTGGGAACAAAGAAAATTGTGGGGTTTAAATAGAAAATCTCTTTTAGTTCTTATATTTTCAGTTTGGGGTGTATTTAAGGGTAGTTTGGGAAGATAGTGGGGTTTTCTTAGAAATTGTGAAAATTTAAATCAAAAGTTGGGGTGAACTAAGAGAAGTGTGGGGTTTAAATAGAAAATCTATTATTTTATTTGTATAAGCAATATTGGGGAATGAGAATTTAAATTCTTTCCAATACCTCTCATTCTAATGATTTCCAGCTATTAGCCCATTGGGCAAGAATAAAAAAATGGATTTTACTTATAACAAATAACACGGGTTAAACCCATAAATACAACAACAAAAAATAGGGATCTGCGCGGTATTGTATGCAGATGAAAAATTGGATACAAAATAGTCTAATGAGACAACAAAGAGAAGTTTGCAGCTCTGTTTTGAAATAAATTGAAGGTATCATAGGTCATATGGCATTAATATACGAAGTATTCTAAATGAGAATTCAAACAACATGTGTTAGATGAGAAGTAGCATCTCATTCTTACATATACCATACCCACGTGCACCTGAAATTCCCAATGTGAAGAGGGGAGATAAGTGCAATACCTCCCTTGTATCTTGCAAGGGTTGGAGATCCAACCTTTCATGAGGATGTCGGTTTGATAAAGAACCAAGCTGCATCCAATCGTACATTAATACCGGCAATCACAGCCCACAATATACTCAATTTTAATAAAGAGAAATATAAAGTTACCCAAAAGTTGAAGCGCTCAGGATCTTGTAGTGAAGGCATCATCGCTTCCAAGCCGAGAAGTCTCTCAAGTCGTCTTCGATTTGTAAAGGGATACTCTCATACATCAAAAGGGCACATAGGGATACTTAACACAAGAATAGGGGAAGAAACCATTCTTATGTACACTGGCATTACATGTAGGATAATCTCCCGAGTCTCAAGTACCTCTGCGTTAGATTTGATAGGGGAGATGGTGCTTCAATGGAGAAACTATTTTCAAAGTGCCCCATACTTGAAGATTTGACTATACTCGGGAATTTTAGGGTTGATTTCAAAATCTCTGCTCTTGAATTGAAGACAAGCATCAGAAATACTAGAAATAATCGTACGTTCCAACTCTTCATCAATTCCCCAAAGCTTGAAAACCTGATTGTCGATGTCGTCAGTTGGGCTCATATGCCAGCTTATGTTTTCCAGAATCCACAGCCAAAATTCGTCCCTATAGGCTTCTGACTGCAAGCTTCGTGTTCGTTTCTTTGTCCCTAAACCCTAAATATATTTAAAGGATATAGCCGCTCGGCTATACTGTTTTTTAATTTTTTAAACTTTTACAGTATATAGCCGCGCGGCTATACTTTTAAAATGTACAATTTTGTTATATAATTTTAGGGTTTAGGGCTAAACTACCCGTGCGGCTATACTTTCGAATGTTGCCGTGCGGCTATACTTTTAAAATATTGAATAATTTTGCTTTTAGCAATTCTGAATGTAATTTGGAAACACCATTCACACTATGGGAGCATACAATCGCCAAGTTTGCCATTTGGATACTCTGTCAGAGCATCTCCAGGAGAGTCTCTAAATTTTATCCAAATTCTAGCTAAAATAGCTAGAAAGGTAAAATAGCTAACCACTTAAAAGGTGGTTCCTCTAGCAATGCTCTCTATTTTAGCTAACCTCAAATATTTTATTATTTTAAATTCATTAAAAAATTAAAATAATAAATAAGAACCCAAAATGAAAAGTAGCCCACCACCGAACCTCTCTCTCTCTCTCTCTCTCTCTCTCTCTCTCTTGCGCAGCTTTCAAATTTGGCAAGCCTTAAATTTCTCTCTCCTCCTCAAAATGGCGACAGAGGTAATGAGGCTACTGGAGAGTTGTTTTTCGTCCTTTTTCGCTAAAATAGCTAGGGATGAGAGAGTACAGAGTCTCCTGAAGATGCTCTCAAATCAAATTTTGATTAATGGTCAAATTGCTAAACTTTTTCTCATCAAGAAGACCAAAGATTGTACTTTTGAAATGGGAAAAAAGGAGCCAAAAACTCATTTAAGTACAAAAGACTGCCTTGCAGATTTCCAAATGCCCATTTTTCTTTTGTTATGTCATCATTTAAGAGAGGATTATGCACATGAGACATAATACGATTGCAAGAATAAGCATAATGGTGTATGGATTAACTGTAGAGTTTACAAGATAATACCATACGCCAACCACAATTGGAAGTCCAGAATCATAAATAGTATAGTCGAGCAGCTATACTGTTAAAATATTCGAATATATTTAAATAGTATGGCCGCATGGCTATACTCTTTAACTATACAATTTGATCATATAATTTTGGCTTTTTTTTATATCGCAAATAGGCCCTGAGGTTAGCGAAATTGTCACCTTTCGTCTTTAATGTTTTTTTGTGACATTAATGGTCCTTAAGATTACTCTTTACACATCAAATTGGTCCCTACCATTAGCTTCTGTCAAATTTTCTATTAAAGTGCCGACATGACACATATAAGGAGCCCACACATCCAATTATATAAAGCTAAGGGGATTTTGAACAAAGAATACCATAAAAATGAAAGAAGATTTAAACTTCAATAAAATTAAAATAAAAAAATTTTCCAGCCATCTCTCTGTGTGTCTTCCACGACCCAAACCAACCCCTAACCCCAACCCCACCCGCAACCCACCCCAAATCCCAAATCCCATACCCATGTTTCTTAAATTGAAGGTAATTTTTTTATTTATTTTTTGGTAGGGAAAGCATTGGCAGCGTAAGAGCCCTTTCTTCTACTCACCGACAAATTTTGTGATGAGACGTGTTCGAGCATATACTAGTTCCCATTACTCGTTTGTGTGTACCCAAGAATGAGGCCTTGTATGGGAGTCAGTGTAGGACTCCTATGTATTGAAGTGAGGCTAGTAAGAGAAAAACTAGAGAAGCTAGAGTTTGTTTAGAAGATAGTAGAAAAAATGAGATTGATCAGTCAAAAATCTAAAACGATACAATACTGATAGAAGGGTTAGCGAACAACTAGTCCAAGAATTTTGAAGTTGCAGTTGATGATTAGGTGTTCTTGAAATTATTTCCTTGGAATGTATGATGAGGTTTGAGAAATGTGAGAAGTTAAGTTCCCATTATATCGGACCTTAGGATATCCTTGAAAGAATTGGACTAGTTGTTTACCGACATGATTTGCCTTTAAAACTATTCTGGATCCATGATGTGTTTCATGTATCCATGTTACGGAAGTACGTATCCAATCTTTTCCATGTCTTAGAATCTCAACTGATGGAGTTGAGAGTAAATTTAACTTAGAGGAGCTTATGCAGATTATGGATCGGAAGGAGCAAATGTTGCACTCTAAAATCATTCTTGTAGTGAAGGTGTTGTAGATGAGTCAAATTGTAGAATGGACCACTTGGGAACTCGAGGACCATATGCGGGCCCAGTATGCATACCTCTTTGAATGCCAGGTTCAAAATGGGGACGAAATTTTTCTAAGGAGAGGAGATTGTAACATCCCGTCCCAAATAATTTGTTAATTACGTAATTAATTGTGAAATTACGTTTTTGCACTTGGGAGTAGGGGCACTTTAGTCACTTTTTATTTCGGAGAGATTTTGAAAAATTGAGTAGCACCGTTGCCTACAGTTAGTGAATACGAGTCCGCAGACATGTGGCACGCTCAATTCTGATTTAAAACGAAGAAGTTATGATATACAGAAGTGTAGTGGCACAACCGTAATTTTTGTGAAGTCAGATTTACACACACACACACACTCTCTCTCTCTCTCTCTCTCTCTCTCTCTCTCTCGCACATAATAGGCCAAAACTTTTGCTGACAACCGTTTCCTGCGAAATTAGTCCAAAGAGTTTCGTATCGATGTCCCCTACCTAACCCAGCCCTTTTCACAGCTCAAAAACCCAAGAATTTTGGACTGGAACGACTGGAAGTGTCGGTAGTTTTCGAAGTTTCCGATGCATTTTTGGCGACTCCGGCCATGGAATCCAACGAGTGAGGTATGAAACTTCACCTACTTTTCGTGCTCTACCTTTTTATGAAATTGGTTTAGGTTAATTTTGGGAGTTTGAGAGACTGGGTTAAAAACCCTATAATTGTCGACGGTTTGATGGTTTTCCGGTCACTTCCTGCCAAATTAAAGGTCGATGCAGTTATGAAATATGCTCCCCTAGTTGTGCTTGATCCATTGGTATAGGTGTTGTCCGTTTTAGTTGAGATTTTCCGTTGCCAGAATTTTCTCAACACACCCAATAGGTGGTGGTGCTTGGCGACGCCTGCGCCTTGTGTCGGTGATCTGTTTTCAAACCTAGAATGATCCACACATCGTCCTGAGCACAACAGTATGCTCAAATTTGAATTTGGTTATTGTTTAACTGTAGAACGAATATCGCGCCTATTATGTGATATTTGGGTTCGATAGGTTCGGACAACTCGATCGGTTCCAATTTCAAGTATATTATTTCATGTACCTCTAGGATCACGTAGGAACTTATGGATCGATAATCAGTGTCTCAGATACTCCGAATCAATGATTCTAAGTAGGCGAAACGATCGTTGTCTGATCGTACGATTGGCTTAGATAAGACTGCTCGATCGAGACCAAATCTTCGGAACTTGATCAGTAGACTTTGTTGGACCTATAGAAACTTTCGGATCGAAAATCAAAGGTCGTGGGCCCCGCAGCCCCGATTGACCAATATGGAAAGTTTTACCATTCGGTTGGCCATGAGTCTTCCGAGACCATGTCATCCTTCGGGAAGTGCTAGAATGACCCTATAAACCTTCTTAAGAGTTGGGCACACTTTGAGACCCGGGGACTAGAGTTTTGAGTTAAAGTTTGTTGTTGGGTACGTTAATTAATTAAGTCCGTTTATTCTCTCAAATAGGTACCCAGGCGCAATGTATCGCTCACAGTTGAGCTAGCTTTGGACTTGTTGTGAGTGGACTTTGTTTTCAAATGAATATTATTTTCATATTGGCAAGTATATGCATAACTTGTTTTTTGGTCGAGTTTGAAACATGATTTGATTGGAAATTGGTTTATTTGGGGTTAATGAGATTGTGGGATTTTCATGGATTATTATTTATTTATTTTTTATTATTGAAGTATATGGATTTAGTTTTGGACTATGGTGGTGTTGGATTTGGGATTTTGGTTATGTTTATGAAATTGGATATATTTTGGGATATGAGATTTATGTGGTTACACACCATTTGTTGTACCTTCCCCTGGTTCGTTATGGAAAAGATGATGGAATTATGGAAAATTATTAAAGTTGGTCTTTGGGACCCATCAGGGCACACATATACTTTTTGGGAGGTGTGTCAAAATGATAGTTTATGCGTAGGACTGGATTCAGCCGCACGTGCAATGCAGGTCCCGGAGTGCGTGCTGAGAAGTAATAGTTCCCCGGTTGGACTGCTCATCCCTAGCCACATGTATGATGTAGGATCCCAACATGTGGTTGAGAACAAACAGTCCCCGAGTTGGATGTTTCCCCTGGTACATATATATCTTGTTGTGGTGAATGTGTGTATTGAGAGTACTCTGCACAGGTATGAACATTTGAAATGAATTTCATAATTGAGATGAGATATTTGGAAATTACTTGGCTATTGTATTTCTACAAGGGTATAGTTACGGGAAAAAGGATTTTGGGTTTTGATGATTATATTTCAAATTAATGGGTTTACTTTGTTGGTATTGAATTTACGGTTTTACAATAAGGATTAAATTAACAAGTTTACATTATTTTCTAAAACGACGAATGGGTTATTTATGTTGAATATAAATGGTGTTTAACGTTTGTTTTCGTCCACTCACATTTTTTGCTCTGCACCCCCCAGGTTCTAGATAGCTGAGGTCGAGACCACCAAGTCGAGGCATCATCAATATCCGCTCTGTAAGAGTGTGCTATTATCACTCTGTATATTTTATTTTTTTTGGGGTTGTAAACTTAATCTTTAGTTACTCTGCTTGCTCATTTGAGTTTGGGTAGAGGGCATGAAGCCCATTTGAATAGTATGAACTGTTGTGCGTGTGCATGCTGGAAGTTGAGTTTATTCTAGAACTTGTTTGCAGGCAGTGTAATTGGATAATGTTCCAATTACAGGGGAGACTCCGCCGAAATTTTGGTAGAAGTCATATCGTCTACAATTTAAATTGGGGCTAAAGGGCTTTTTGGTAAAGCGAGTCCGTCATGGGTTAGATGTCAAACGAGAAACAGGGTTCATCACGAATTTCGAGAGAGAATTTGGCGCGGTCCTGTTAGTTTGTCTATGTTTACAAGTATGATTGGTTTATTAGATGCAATTTTTCACAAGTGTGTCGCCTTTACACATTCGAAGTTGGATATCCAGCACAAGTCATTTATGAGATTTCTTATCAAACCTTGGATGGAGAATACATCACTTTTTTCAAACTAGAAAACGACACCGGATCGCCATTCAGCTCCTTGTTCATAATAAGGCATAATGTTTGGTTGGGGGTATTTCTATATATATCATATAGGGTTTATGTGCATCGGATCTGAACAAAAAAAGCAAGGTAACTATATATGGATATCAGAGAAAGCAAGAAGAGACTTTGAAATTAAAAGAAACAAACTAGGATTTCATAATGCAAACTCATACAAAAGCCAATGCCATGTTTCAACTTTCAACTAACTACGTACGTACTAATTAAACCCCTATTAATTCTTGACTCCTAAACGTGCGGATCTAGTTAAATCCCACAAAGATTGCAGGTAGGTAGGGAGGGCTCTCTTGAAAATATATCTAGACTAGATAGAGCTAGCTATACCTAGATACCTCAAGAGGGCTTTGGTTTGATTGAAATTAATAAACACACAATTACAACTAATTATTCGACATGCAACAACGTTTGCATCAGCTAACACGCACAAACAGCAGCAGCTCTACGCACAAGGAGCGGCACCATCAGACTCATAGTTAGTAGTCATCGTCCCGTGGATCATGATCCTCTAATGCATACTTGCAGATAATTTTCAGCATTCTCCAAAGTTTTCTCCAAGGATACGCTTACACGCCCCTTCCCCATGGTATATGCAGACTCCACCCGGCGCACGACCTCGGCATAAAGAGCCTCTAGTCCATCAAATTCAGCAGGATCCACTTTTGCGAAAATGGTGTCTATACGACCACCAGGCTTCCTTTTTATGACATACAGACAATTTGGATCTCTTTTGGTGCCTGAAGATGATCCTTCTTCTCCTCCTTGTGTTGGTTTCTTTGCCTCATCTCCTTTCTCATGAGAAGACGACATGATGGTTGCAAGTGTAGCTAGCAAACTACCAGAGGAAGTTAAAGTGTTTGATTGATCAAATGAGAGAGAAACTTTCTCAAGTGAAGGGTTTGCATTCATAGCATTGTGTGCATATATGCCAATTTATGTAGACATCTTTCCTAGTGTTCCACGTCGTTGGATCCACTGATCGATCAAATCTCGATAACTTAAGTAACAGAGAAAGCCAACAGGAAAAGGAAAAACTTGTTGGATTCAAAAATTTAGCGTGTGGTAGCGAAAATGGTTGCCTTTTAGGAAAACATGTTGGATTCAAAAATTGCATGTGCTCTCCGCATGCAGCAGCTGACAGATTTGCAGAGGAGAAGATCGATGCTAACTCATTATAAGGACCTTGAAAACGATATTCTAGGTATTATAATTATACACAAAACAAGAGGACACTTGCCCTCAACAACTTTTCTGAACATACTAATTAAGTTGTTTGGTACACTTGGTAAATTCAAGTATAATCTTGTACTACACATACATGTACGTATTTTTAAAACAGTTACGTTTTTCGTATGTATCTCCGCAACATAAACACCACCCTCTTTGTGACAAAAACTGATTTGCTTACTAGACCTTGTGGTGTTCAGAGAGACGGGCCAGTACGTGTGGGGTGACCTCGTTGCTGTGGAAGATTTGATTTGCTTAGTAGACCCCGGTCCGGTCGTGGGAATTACAATCTGCCAGTTGGTTTCACTAATCCAACAAATGGAATGGGGCCCTTGTTCTTCTTTGTTTTTCTTTTTTTTTTTCTGTTGAAAAGAAAAAAAAAACAAACAAGAGCTTTAATTTCGAAAAGAAAAAAGAAGAAAGAAACATATGCATGTGTAGCTGTCATCCGTTGAATGGTATTCAAGAATGACTAGACTGAGCTAAATTAATATGGACTTGTTCACGCAAGTATTTAATTAACGTGGTCTTGACTGAGCTAAAGTGGGAAGTGTAAGAATTGAAAGAAATGTCATACATTTAAAAGTTGAAAAACTTTGCTAGGCTATATATAGAGAAATAAGTATCCACCATGGTATCAAATCACATTTGGTCACATATGAAATTCAACGGCCACATGTACTCATATATAAAGTTCAACCACCACACATACTCCACATAAAACAACGCGTGCTCCACATAGAACAAGTCCATATCTTTATATGCACGTTCACTGAAAATTCAGAAAAATGTCACTAAAACCAGAGGATATATATATATAGTCTTGATTGACCAATATGCTTTTCTTCTTTTTTTTAAAAATTGACACCCTACTATTCTTTTCCCCCCTCTCACTTTCTATCCTCGTTGACAAGAATATAATGATATGGCCCATCATCAATTTTCAATCATACACACGAGCAAAATCAGTAAAGAAAACTCAACCCCAGTCTAGTGGCTCGTGCCAATTCATATCGTAGCGGGCCTGAGGGGTTGTAACTACGGTGACAATATACGTTTACCTCCATACCCAAGATTTGAGTCCGAATTTCCCTCCCACATTCCTTTTGTAACCAAATAATATTGTTGACCGACCCCAAGAGCACCGGGAAGGAGCCGTAGGCATATTAAAAACTTCTAAAAAAAACCACGCAACGAAAGCGAAATGTCCTCAACAGTTCACGTTGCACATACTCACACATCACCATCTCACCACGTTCGCTCATGTCCTGCCTTCCTTTCCTGCTATAAGAGCAACTCCATTCATTTGCCCTTTGCTATGGCAAGGGAGGAGCTAGGACAACCACTATTCACACATACTCACACATTACCATCTCACCACGCTCGCTCATGTTGAACCCCTGCCTTCCTTTCCTGCCATAAGAGCAACTCCACCCATTTGCCCCTTGTCATGGCAAAGGGGGAGCTAGGACAGCCATTATTCACGTGAATAGTAGTTGCCCTTTCAAATAGTATTTTGTGTTTCCACCCATTCCCATGACTAATAACAATTACTATTTATTTTTTTGTTTTTTTCACAAATTTTTTAATAAAAATAATTAATTTGGATAATATTTTCGGATAATATTTTTGGGTTCGTACATATTAATATTTATTATAAAATTCATATCTCAATCGGATAAAATTTTGGTATTTATAGGAAAAAAAAATCAATAATTTTTTGGTATTTTTTTTCATTTTTTTTATTGCACAAAAATTGGCTGCCGTTGGATTAGAGAAAAAAATATGATCGGAGAACCCAGAGTGCGACACGTGGACTTTTAGCGGTACTGTAGCGCCTGGCACTGTAGCACTGTATTATTGTAGCGGTACTATAGCGATGATGTTAGCACCAAAACAAGGACTGGAGCTCGGGCCAGCTCAGGTTGCTGGGTCCCACCTTGCGTCCAGGCCTAGGCTCCTCGCTGGAAACATGTTTTTTTTTTTCTCCCCCCAGCCTTGGGCTCAGCTCCTTGCTGGAGTTGCTCTAAAACACAAGATAATACTTGCAGCCCTCACAACTAACATGCGCCTCCGTGCCTGGCGCACAATAGAAATGAGCCAACCACATCATACTTTTACTAATTCGCTTCCGCAGAAACCCGGCGTTGAAGTTGAACCACCACTCTTTAAATTAAATGTTCCCAAAATCCTAACAATTAAATAAATAAACCCAATTTCTGCACACCCACCATATGTGCAAATCCAAAATGTCAGTCGACGCCACCCAGCCCGTGTCCACTCCTCGGCGCACCCCGCAATTGGCTCAACCCACCGCCTCTTCCTTCGAGCCGTCAATCTCCAACACCCTAAGCGGCCGCTACACCTCCACCTCAAGCTACAAGCTCTCCTCCCAGTCCCAAGCCTCCACCTCTTCCTCGTCAACCTCTCTCTCCATCCTCAAAGACTCCCTCCCCGTCCCCGAAAACCCGATCCTCTACGACTACTCCGAGCTCTGCGCCGCCACCAACAACTTCCTCTCCAAGCGCTTCAACCCCACCCCCTCCTCCTCCTCCTCCACTCCCTCCTGGCGCTGCACCCTCCGCGGCAAGGACGCCGTCATTTTCCAACGCAAATTCCGCGTTAAGCTCTCCACCCCGGAGCTCAGGCAACGGCTCTCCACTCTCTGCCGCAGCCACCACACCTCCATCACCAAGCTCCTCGGCGCCTGCGTCTCCAGCGACTACGCGTTCTTAGTCTACGAGTTCGTCAGCGGCGCCAGCCTGGCAGCCTGCCTCCGGAACCCCAACAACCCGAATTACACGGTCCTGTCCACGTGGGCCTCCAGGATGCAGATCGCCACGGATCTCGCGCAGGGGCTGGACTACATCCACAACAGCACGGGCCTCAACGTCAATCTAGTCCACAACCACATCAAAAGCGGCAGCGTTTTGGTCACCGAGCCCCATTTCAACGCCCGCCTCTGCCATTTCGGGGCGGCCCAGCTCTGCGGCGAGACCGATTCGTACACCCATCTCGACCCGAATCCAAAATCCCGATCCGAAATCGAGGCCGTCGAAGGCCCCGACCCGAAATTGAACCGTACCAGCAGCCGGAACAACCAGTTCGAAGGGGTGAGAGGGTACATGTCGCCGGAGTTTCAGGCCTCCGGCGTCGCGACGCAGAAGTCTGACGTGTACGCGTTCGGCGTGGTGCTCTTGGAGCTCCTGTCGGGGCGAGAGCCTTTCAAGTACAGGTTTGATAAAACAATGGGTGATTTTATCAGAACCTCGGTGGTCGACTCGGCCCAGGCTGCGATTCGGCATGGTGGTCTGAGGACCTGGGTGGATAGCAGGCTCAAGGACTCGTTCCCCGTGGAAGTGGCTGAGAAGTTGACACGTTTGGCTCTGGAGTGCGTACACGTGGACCCGGATCAACGGCCCAGCATGGGACGCGTGTCGGGGAAAATCTCCAAGCTTTATTTGGAGTCGAAGTTTTGGTCCGACAACATGAGAGCTCCAACCGGTATTTCGGTCTCGCTCGCCCCGAGATGATCCTTGTCATTTTGATCATTCAACAATTTTTAATTTTTAATTTTTAATTTTTAATTTTGTAATTAGGGTTGGAATTTGAGAACGACATAACTGGTTTTTTATTGTTTTATAATAACATAAGTGGTTATTTGGAACAAACTAAACAACGAAGTTATAATGACAGCAGTTGGAATTTTTGCTGCTCTCACATATATCATAATCTTATGGCGGTCAAGGCGGCGTGCCAATAAAAGAAATAGAAGATAAACAGTTGAGAAAATCTGGGTGGTTTTTTGTTTTTATGCAAATATTTTAATTTGGAATTGGATGTGTGACATGATCATTTTGTTTTGTATGGTAGGTGCACATGAATATTGTGATAAGACTGTTAGAGTTAACAGTTTTTATTATTCAAATCTTTTAGTTAATCAGTCTGTTAATAAGTCCTATTCTTTAGGGACTAGGTGTTAGTGTTTTTAACAAATTCTTCTTAGTCTGTTACCATGTTTTAGGGTGTTGCAAACGTGGGCTGTTATTTCGATTTTATCTCTTTGTAAAAGGCTTTATAAGCCTGCAGTTTGTTATCAATTAGAAGAACTTTTCATTCAAGGTCGTGTGTTATAGTTTCTTCTGAGTGTTCTCAACAATTGGTATCAGAGCTCCATCACAGGGGGCCTGATTGTGAGTGTGTGTGGAAAGAAACCGCAGTTTTCTTTCAGAGTAAGGGAGTCAAGCAGAATGGCGGAGAGCAATAGCAGTGGTTTTGTGCAGCCGGCCATTCCCAAATTTGACGGACATTACGATCATTGGGCGATGTTGATGGAGAACTTTCTCCGTTCTAAGGAATATTGGGATCTCATAGAGAATGGGATTTCGGTGGTGGAGACACAATCTGTCTCTACGGTGGTGGCAACAGAACAGACAGAAGCACAACGCAAATTGGTCGAGGGGCAGAAGCTGAAGGACTTAAAGGTAAAGAATTACCTTTTTCAAGCTATAGAGCGGAATATCATGGAGACTATACTCGACAGAGACACATCAAAGAGTATTTGGGACTCCATGAAACATAAATACCAAGGCTCTACCAAGGTGAAGAGGGCACAGTTGCAAGCACTTCGGAGGGACTTTGAGACACTTCACATGAAGGAGGGAGAGACTGTTGATAATTTCTTTGCTCGTACTCTCACTATAGCCAACAAAATGAAGGCTCATGGTGAGACAATGAGCCAAACCATCATCAATGAGAAAGTTTTGAGGTCCATGACTTCAAAATTTGATTATGTGGTTTGCTCCATTGAAGAGTCCAATGATTTGGGCACAATGACTATTGACGAGCTGCAGAGTAGTTTGTTGGTCCATGAACAAAGAATGAATGGCCATCGAGGAGAGGAGCAGGCTCTCAAGGTTACTCATGAAGACAACACTAGCAGAGGAAGAGGCCAAGGGACGTTCAGAGGAAGAGGAAGAGGTCGTGGAAGACAACCTTTCAACAAGGCCACTATCGAGTGTTTTAAGTGTCACAAATTAGGACACTTTCAGTATGAGTGTCCCAGTTGGGAGAAGGGAGCCAACTATGCAGAAATAGATGAAGGAGAAGAGCTGCTATTAATGTCCTATGTAGAGCTTAACCATGCTAAGAGAGAAGAGGTCTGGTTTCTCGATTCAGGTTGTAGTAATCATATGAGTGGGAATAAAGAATGGTTCTCGGATTTGGATGTTCAATTCAGGCAAACTGTGAAACTAGGCAACAACTCAAGGATGGCAGTTATGGGGAAAGGAAACGTTCGAATGCAAGTGAATGGAATCACTCAGGTAATTTCTGAGGTTTATTACATTCCTGAGTTGAAAAATAACCTGTTAAGTATGGGGCAGCTTCAAGAAAAAGGTGTGGCAATTCTGATTCAACATGGGGAGTGCAAAGTTTTTCATCCTAGTAAGGGTCTAATCATTCAGTCCGAGATGAGCGTGAACAGGATGTTTGCTGTGCTCGCAGCGATGATGCCTAAAGCTACTACTTGTTTTCAAGCTGTGACAGAAGATGAGAGTTATTTATGGCACTGCAGATTCGGACACTTAAGCTTCAAAGGATTGAGAACCCTTCAATCCAAAAAGATGGTCAGTGGCTTGCCTTCTCTTATAAATCCTGCAAAGTTATGCACAGCGTGTTTGGTTGGAAAGCAGCACAGGGAATCCATTCCAAAAGGAAGTCTATGGAGGGCATCACAAAAACTGGAGCTGGTACATGCCGATATATGTGGCCCTATAACGCCTGTATCAAATAGCAACAAGAGGTATTTCTTGAGTTTTATCGATGACTTTAGTCGTAAGACTTGGATTTATTTTTTGCATGAAAAATCAGAGGCATTTACCATGTTTAAAAGTTATAAGGCTTGCGTTGAAAAGGAAACAGGTGCCTACCTTAAATGTTTGAGGACTGACAGAGGTGGTGAGTTCACCTCAAATGAGTTTGGGGAGTTTTGTAAGGCAAATGGCATAACCAGGCAATTAACCACAGCCTATACTCCTCAGCAAAATGGAGTTGCTGAGAGAAAGAATAGGACTGTGATGAATTTGGTGCGTTGTATGCTCACTGAGAAGCAGGTTCCAAAGGCTTTCTGGCCAGAAGCTGTGAGATGGTGTGTGCATGTCCTCAACAGGTGCCCTACTGCAGCTGTGCAAGAGAGAACTCCAGAGGAAGCATGGAGTGATATGAAGCCTACAGTGGAGTATTTCAGAGTTTTTGGGTGCTTGGCTCATGTGCACGTACCAGACCAGAAAAGAATCAAGTTGGATGACAAAAGCATTCAGTGTGTTTTATTGGGAGTTAGCGATGAGTCGAAAGCTTATAGATTGTTTGATCCGGTCTCTAAGAAGATAATTGTTAGTAGGGACGTTTTTGAGGAGAACAAGGGCTGGAATTGGGACATGAGCAGGGAAGAAATGGCTTTGGATATGTTAGAGTGGGGTGATAGTGAAGAAGAAGTTGATGAAACTGAGAATGAAGGGGAACTTGGAGCAGAAGTTAACGAGAATGAAGAAGTTGGCTCAAATGGCACAAATGGAGCTGGTTCAAGTGGCACAAGCTCACCTTCCAGCACCAGCTCACCTTCCAGTGAGTCACATGATGGGAATTCCTTGGGTCCAGTTGAAGGGAGGGCAAGACGAGCTCCATTTTGGATGCAAGATTATGAAACTGGAGAGGGTTTGTCAGAAGAAGAAGACTTGAGTGCCATGATAACTCTCACAGAAGCTGATCCCATTACTTTCGAGGAAGCTGTGAAGAGCAAGAAATGGAGAGACGCCATGAATGCAGAGATTAAGGCTATTGAACGTAATAAAACATGGGATCTGACTATCCTACCTGAAGGAGTGAAGACCATTGGAGTTAAATGGGTTTTTAAAACAAAACTCAATGAAAGTGGTGAGATAGACAAGTGCAAGGCTAGACTTGTGGCAAAGGGATATGCACAACAATATGGGATTGATTACACAGAAGTTTATGCTCCAGTTGCAAGACTAGATACCATACGTTTGGTAATTGCCCTAGCAGCTCAACAAGGTTGGAGTATTTTTCAGCTTGATGTGAAGAGCGCATTTCTGCATGGTGAGCTTAGTGAGGAAGTGTTTGTCCAACAGCCTCAGGGATATGAGAAGAAGGGTGAGGAACACAAGGTTTATAAGCTGAATAAGGCGCTGTATGGCCTCAAACAAGCTCCACGAGCTTGGTACAGTAAAATTGAAGCCTATTTTGCTAAAGAAGGCTTCGAAAAGTGTTATTGTGAACACACGCTATTCACAAAGTCGAAGGAAGGAGGTAAGCTCTTAATTGTCAGTCTTTATGTTGATGATTTAATTTTTACTGGGAATGACATGAGCATGTGCAAAGAGTTTAAGAAGTCGATGATGTCAGAATTTGACATGTCTGACTTGGGAAAGATGAGATATTTTCTGGGGGTTGAAGTACTACAAAATTCTGATGGGATTTATGTGAGTCAAAGAAAGTATGCTCATGAAGTTTTAGAAAAATTTGGCATGAACAACAGCAACTTGGTGAAGAACCCCATAGTTCCAGGTTGCAAATTGTCAAAGGACGAGAAGGGAGCTAAGGTTGATGCAAGTATGTTTAAGCAGGTGGTTGGCAGTCTTATGTACTTAACTGCAACCAGACCTGATTTGATGTATGGTGTGAGTCTTATCAGCAGGTTCATGTCGTGTCCTACAGAGCAACACTGGTTGGCAGCAAAAAGATTGCTTAGATATTTGAAGGGAACGACTGGTCTGGGGATTTTCTACAAGAAAAGAGGCTGTAAGCAACTCACAGTCTATTCAGATAGTGATTTTGCTGGAGATGTAGATGATCGCAAGAGTACTTCCGGGAGTGTATTCATGTTTAGTTCTGGTGCGGTGTCGTGGTCATCCAAAAAGCAGCCTGTGGTTAGCTTATCCACCACTGAAGCAGAGTACATCGCTGCTGCCTCATGCGCTTGTCAGTGTGTTTGGCTAAGAAGAGTTTTAGAGAAGCTTGGTTATGTACAGGAGAAATGCACTACAATTCTGTGTGATAACAGTTCAACTATAAAACTCTCCAAGAATCCTGTTCTTCACGGCAGAAGCAAGCACATTGACATCAGGTTTCATTTTCTTCGTAACCTGGTAAAAGATGGTGTGATTGATTTGAGTCATTGTAATACTCAGGACCAGGTAGCTGACATTATGACAAAGCCGCTCAGGTTGGAGGTGTTTTTGAAGCTTCGTGGTTTGCTGGGCGTGTGTGAAGTTCCTAATATAACCTGAATGCATTCTGCATACAGTTTAAGGGAGGGAATGATAAGACTGTTAGAGTTAACAGTTTTTATTATTCAAATCTTTTAGTTAATCAGTCTGTTAATAAGTCCTATTCTTTAGGGACTAGGTGTTAGTGTTTTTAACAAATTCCTCTTAGTCTGTTACCATGTTTTAGGGTGTTGCAAACGTGGGCTGTTATTTCGATTTTATCTCTTTGTAAAAGGCTTTATAAGCCTGCAGTTTGTTATCAATTAGAAGAACTTTTCATTCAAGGTCGTGTGTTATAGTTTCTTCTGAGTGTTCTCAACATATTGATCCTAAACAAACCAAATTGATCTTTTTCACAACCAAAATCTGTTAGATAAACAGAAATAGAAACCCTCATGTCATCAGATTTTGGTGAATGTGTTTTGGGTGTAAAGTGTCACGGCCCGCATGTTCAAGGTCCAACCCGTTGGATTGATCATGCTAGATCTCTTGGCCCACATGTCCAGATTCGTTGTACAGTAGTAGGTAGACTATGGTTGGTGGTAGTAGTTGGTAGATGCCGGTAGGTGATATTGTATCTTAGCCACCTACCATGATGGTAGGTAGGATAGGGAATGTATATAAGGAGGATGTCACATTGTGAATCCTCACCTCACAACTTGTAAAGCATTGAGTAGCAATACAAGCATATATTCTCCCAAACTTTCTTAAGCGTTCTTATTGTGTTCTTGCTCTTGCGATTGTTCTTTGCTTGGTTCGATCTTGTATTGTAGGAAGGAGGCTGACTTAGCTTATTCGAGAGGCGATCAAGTCTAAGGCCGCACGGAAGGAAGACTCCGAAAAAGTCATCCCGTGACAGTTGGTATCAGAGCGAAAGCTCGAATCATTCAAAGAAGCATGTCGAAGAGCGGATCAGATGTGGAGACAGACCTGTCCAAAGTCAACATGGATCGTGGGGGCAAATCAAAGAGGGAACGATCTAGAGATGTGGTAGCCATCATGGAGAAGCGGCTTTCTAAGATGGAGATTGCCGTGGTCGAGTTCGATCAATGACTCGAGGAGGACGTCCTTACGAAAGGGGGCTTCGAAGCTGTAGTTGATGAGTTTCAAGGCCAATTCCAGGGAGTCCTCAACTCCGCGCTAGACGGCATCAAGCTAGATGTTCAAGCCAAGCTGGATCACTTCTTAGCGGAGCTTACTTCGCTTTGTGATGAGATGAAAGATGTGAAGGGAGATTGGGCTTTGTGCAAGGAAGCTGTCTTGAACAAGACCCGAACTCCGAAGGAACCCAAGGTGCTAGATTCTTTCAAGCCCAAATCCTATAATGGGAAGAGGGAGGCGAAGGAGCTGGACACTTTCTTGTGGAATATCGAAAGGTATTTCAAGTATCTGAAGCTCGAGGATGATGAGCCCAAGATCAATACGGCAACGTTGTTTCTCAACGACAATGCTCTCATGTGGTGGCGTCGTCGATCTATGGAGATCGAACCAGGTACGTTTACACTTGAGACTTGGGACAATTTTAAGAAGGATATTATGTTGCATTTCTATCCAGATAATGCCAAGTATGAGGCAAATGAGAAGCTAAGATGGCTGAAGGAAACTGGGAGCGTGAAGGACTACGTCGCCACGTTCACCAACCTGTTGTTCGAGGTGCCTAGCATGACAGATGAAGACAAGCTCATGTACTTCATGAGTGGCCTATAGAATTGGGCCAAGCTGGAGTTACAAAAGAGACACGTCCAAACCTTGTCAGAGGCAATTGTTGCAGCTGAGTCTCTTGTTGAGTTCAAGAGGAGTAATCAAGGCGACTCCAAGTTCAAAGGAAAGAAAGGTGACAGTGGATCCGATGGAGGAGACAGCAAGCCAAAAGAGGGTAGCAAGTCAGGAGACAAGTTTGACGGTCACAAGTCATCCTGGAAGAAGAATGACAAATGTGACAAGGGGAAAGACAAGTCAAAGCTAGCTTGCTACTTGTGCAATGGAGCGCACATGATGCGGGATTGTCCGAGAAAGAAAGCTCTGAATGCTATGAACCAAGAAAAGGGAGAGGAGGCCGAGAGGGAAGTAGGAATGGGGGCCATTCATCGCTTCAATGCCTTGCAGGCCAAATGAGCTCAACCACAGGTTCAAGTTAAAGGAGTAATGTTCGTCGATGCCATGGTGAATGGCAAGACAACCCATTGCCTGGTGGATACAGGTGCTTCGTACAACTTTATGTCCGTGCAGGAAGCAAAAAGACTTGGGTGTCGAGTCTCGAAGGAAGCAGGCAGTATGAAGACGGTGAATTCAACTGCCAATCCCATTGATGGAGTAGCTCGTGGTGTGGACCTACACATTGCCACTTGGAATGGAGTAGCTGACTTCTCCGTGATCTCGATGGATGACTACGATGTCGTGCTAGGAATGGAGTTCATGGACAAGGTAAAGGCATTTCTCATTCCATTTTACAATACTATGTGCATTGCACAGGGTGGAACAATGCCTTGCATGGTGCCGGTAGTGAGGCAACAAAGCGAGACGAAGCTTTTATCAGCCATGCAATTTTCCAAGTCTTGGAAGAAGGGCGAACCGACGTTCCTTGCAACTATGAAGATGGATATAGCTGAGAAGGAAGTCCAACCAATCCCGAAAGCTGTGGAGGCAATCCTTAAGGAGTTTGCAGATGTCATGCCCAAGGAGTTGCCCAAATCCTTACCACCTAAGAGAGAGGTGGATCATGCCATTGAGTTGGAATCGGGTGCCAAACCCCCTGCCAAAGCGCCGTACCGGATGGCACCTCCTAAGTTGGAGGAATTGAGGAAGCAGTTGAAGCAGTTGTTCGATGCTGGGTACATCCAACCGTCCAAGGCCCCTTATGGTACCCCATTTCTTTTCCAGAAGAAGAGGGAGGGAACACTGAGGTTGTGCATCGACTACAGGGCGCTAAACAAGGTGACCATCAAAAACAAGTATCTAATCCCTTTGATTGCAGATTTGTTTGATGAGTTGGGAGGAGCGAAGTACTTCACCAAGTTGGACTTGCGCTCGGGATACTATCAAGTGAGGATCGCACTGGGAGATGAATCAAAGACCGCATGTGTGACGAGATATGGGTCTTACGAGTTCCTTGTCATGCCGTTCGGCTTGACTAATGCCCCTGCAACATTTTGCACTCTTATGAACAAGGTATTCCATCCTTTCTTGGACAAGTTTGTTGTGGTTTACATCGATGATATTGTGGTGTACAGCAATTCTTTGGAGGAACACCTTGAGCATTTGCAGAAGGTTTTCCAAGTTCTAAGGGAGAACCAGCTCTATGTGAAGAGGGAGAAGTGCTCATTTGTCCAAGAAGAGGTCGAGTTCCTTGGTCACAAGATACGGGGAGGACAATTTCTCATGGATAAGGGCAAGGTGCGAGACATTCAAGAGTAGGAACCACCAATCAAGGTACCTGAGTTGCGGTCTTTCCTTGGATTGGTGAACTACTATCGCAGGTTCATCAAGAGATATTCAGCCATAGCCGCCCCCTTGACGGATTTGCTAAAGAAGAACAAGACGTGGGAGTGGACACCCCGATGTCAGCATGCCTTCGATGAGTTGAAGAGGGCTCTTATGGAGGAACCAGTGCTGAGACTTCCGGATCTTAGCAAACCTTTTGAGGTACACACTGATGCATCAGATTTTGCTGTTGGTGGTGTACTCATGCAGGATGGACACCCATTGGCTTTCGAGAGTCGGAAGCTCAATGACACGGAGCGAAGGTATACCATTCAAGAGAAAGAGATGACAGCCGTAGTGCACTGCTTGCGGACTTGGAGGCACTACTTACTTGGTTTTTAGTTCGTGGTCAAGACTGACAATGTTGCCACAAGCTACTTTCAGTCCCAACAGAAGTTGTCACCCAAGCAGGCTAGGTGGCAAGACTTCTTGGCGGAGTTCGACTACAAACTGGAGTACAAGCAAGGGAAGACAAATGTCGTTGCCGATGCCTTAAGCAGGAAGGCCATACTAGCAGCTGTCACACAACCCCAGAGTTCTCTCATGCAGAGGATACGAGAAGGCTTGTTGCATGATCCCCAAGCCAAAAGCCTGTTGGAGCTTGTCAAAGATGGGAAGACAAGAAGATTTTGGCTCGATGATGGGATTCTCTATGCAACAAGAAAGAGGATCTATGTTCCAAGGTGGGATAATCTGAGGCGAGAGCTACTGAAGGAGTGTCATGACTCGAAGTGGGCGGGACATCCGGGCACTCATCGGACATTAGCCTTGATGAGTGAAGCTTACTATTGGTCACAGATGCGGGAAGATGTAGACTCGTTCGTGCGGACTTGCCTTGTATGCCAACAAGACAAGACATTGCAGAAGCAGCCCGGTGGGTTGCTAGAGCCACTTCTTGTTCCAACCAGACCATGGGAGAGTTTGTCCATGGACTTCATTGTGAGTCTACCCAAGTCGGAAGGGTGTGGCTCAATTTTGGTGGTGGTCGACAGGTTCACCAAGTATGCTACCTTCATCCCTGCACCGGCAGATTGCAATGCGGAGGAAGCTGCACACTTGTTTCTGAAGCATGTGGTGAAGTGTTGGGGGATCCCCAAGAGTATTATCAGTGACCGTGACACTCGCTTCACTGGTAAACTTTGGACGAAGCTCTTCAGGCTACTTGGCTCACAGTTGAACTTCTCTACAAGCTTTCACTTACAGACAGACGGTCAGACAGAGAGGGTGAATGCGCTATTGGAGCTATACTTGAGGCACTATGTGAGTGCCAACCAGCGAGATTGGGCAAAGTTGTTGGATGTTGCTCAATTCTCGTACAACTTGCAGCGGTCGGAGTCTACAGGGTCAAGCCCTTTTGAGTTGGCAACAGGACAACAACCTATAACACCGAACATAGTGGTGTCAGGCTACGGGAAGTAGCCCTGCTGCATACAAGACGACCAAGGAGTGGCAGGTGACTGATGAGCTGGCTCGGGCTCAATTGGAGAAGGCAACTCAGAAGATGAAGAAATGGGCAGACAAGCATCGGCGGGACGTTGTGTTCCAACCAGGTGATCTGGTCTTTGTGAAGCTCAACCCTTCTCAACACAAGTCCACTAGAAGATTGCACAAGGCGTTGTTGAGGAGATATGAGGGTCCATTTCCTATCATCCGATTAGTGGGAAGAGCTGATTACTGTGTGGAACTACCACCGCGATTGAAAATTCATCCGGTGTTTCACGTGAACAATCTCAAGCCCTACCATGCCGACCCTAAGGAGCTAAGTCGTGGAGAGTCTCAATGAGCTCCACCTTTGATGGTGACTTCATTTGACAGGGAGGTTGAGTGCGTCATGGCCAAGCGAGAGGTACGACGCAAGGGTGTACCGAGGTACTTTGAGTACTTTGTCAAATGGAAGGGCCTGCCAGAGTCCGAAGAAAATTGGGAGAAAGAAGAGTCCTTGTGGAAGTACAAAGACATCATCGAAGCATTCGAACGAGACGGATCTACCGTGGCAACAAGGACGTTACCGGATTAGGTGGGGGAGAATGTCACGGCCCGCATGTTCAAGGCCCAACCCGTTGGATTGATCATGCTAGACCTCTTGGCCCACATGTCCAGATTCGTTGTACAGTAGTAGGTAGACTACAGTTGGTGGCAGTAGTTGGTAGATGCTGGTAGGTGACATTGTATCTTAGCCACCTACCATGATGGTAGGTGGGATAGGGAATGTATATAAGAAGGATGTCACATTGTGAATCCTCACCTCACAACTTGTAAAGCATTGAGTAGCAATACAAGCATATATTCTCCCAAACTTTCTTGCTCTTGCAATTGTTCTTTGCTTGGTTCGATCTTGTATTGTAGGAAGGAGGCTGACTTAGCTTGTTCGAGAGGCGATCAAGTCTAAGGCCGCATGGAAGGAAGACTCCGAAAAAGTCATCCCGTGACAAAAGGCAAACATGTCTGAAATAAACTCTAGCAAACATAATGACTCTTCCTGACTATTTAGGCATGCTTAATTATTAGGAACAGATGAAATCGGAGAACTTAAGAATAAGAAAACTGGAATTGGATCAATTCTCTTCTAATTCCTAATTTTGAGGGGATTGAATTACAGATTCTAATATAAAACGCACAAAAAATTTTGATTTCTTACTTACTAGTAAACGTAAAAGAGAGAGAGATATAAAAATCACGAAGAAGCAAGAAAATTACAATATCCATTCTTTATAAGAGCATTTCTAGCAAAGGGCCCGCGGGGGGAAGGGGGCGCAAACCCAAAATGGTGTTTCCAGCAACAAAGATCTGCCAGGGCAAGGAGTGGGGCCCAGCAAACTGGGCTGGCCCGAGGGGGAGGCTAGCCCGAGCTCCAGCCCAAGGGCAAGAGTTGACGTCACGACGACGTCAGCGCTGGAGTTTAAATTTTTTTAACATCGGCTCGTGCAATGCACGTGCCAACGTTAAAAAAAATTTGACGCGCCCGCTACAGTCCCCCCCAACGGCTCTCTTCCACGTGGCTAGCTTCTGGGCTCTCCGATCCATTTTTTCCAGCAATCTAACAGCAGCCATTTTTTCCCGAATAAAAAAAATTGAAACTGCACCCCCCAACGGCTCTCTTCCACGTGGCTCCTTCTGGGCTCTCCGATCCCCTTTTTCCAGCAATCCAACGGCAACCAATTTTTTCCAAAATAAAAAATTGAAAAAAAATCGAAATTTTTTTAAAAGAATACTGAATTTTTTTTTCTACAAATACCAACTAATACTCTTCACTTTTAACACCAACTCCTCATACATTTTCTTCTCCTTCTACTAATTCACTTTCTACTCAATATTTTTTCACTTTCAAGTTATTTTTTTCTCTATCATATTATGGGTTCTTCTAATGAAACCGGAGGGGCATGGAGCATGATGGAAGATGTTAGCTTGTGTGAGGCTTGGCTTCGAGTTAGTCATTGTCCCGCAACGGGCAATGAAATTAAATTCTGTCATATGTGGAAAAAAATTTATCAGGAATTTTGTGATAGGGTAATTGGTTCGACCCGTACGGATCAGGCATTATCTAGTAGGTGGAAAATTCTTAACAAAGAGTTGGGAAAATGGAGAGATGCCTTGACAAAAGCGATGGACAACCATAGAAAGGGAAAACCTTACCAGTGAGGTAAATTATTTGTAATTTTTGTTTTATTAATTTCTATGTCATATTAAATTTTATTTAAATGTTTCTTGCAATTTATATATGTTGTTAATATTTCTTGTATTTCCAATATTAATATGAATGTTTCTTGCAATATTTATATTTTGTTTTTCATTTCTAATAAATTGTTAAAGTTTCTTGCGTTTCTATTTTTTTTTTTTTAATACTTGTTGCATTGCCAATATTTTTTAAAGTTTCTTGTATTGTCATTTTTTTTTTAATACTTGTTGCATTGCCAATATTTTTGAAAGTTTCTTGTATTGCCTTTTTTTTTTTTTAAATACTTGTTGCATTGCCAATATTTTTTTTAAAATTTCTTGCATTTCCATTTTTTTTTTTATATAGATTATGCAAGCACAAATATTTTTTGGTGCTACTGGGCAAGGCAAAAAAAGTTTCAACCATACCCTATGTTGGGAGGTGGTGAAGAATTGTAAGAGATTCCAAATTATTCCAACGGGTCCAACGGTAGTCTTGAACGAGACGCCACTCCATGAGACACCAGCATCGGATTCCCCGATGAGTCAAGACTCGCCTATCGAAAAGGAGCTGAGGCCTTGCAGCTCGTCGAAGCATTCTTTCTCACCTTTCTCGCTCTTGCCTCTCCAAAACCTCTTGCATGTCTGCCATTGAAAATGGAGAATGAAATCTAAAATCGGAGAAATGGAAATGTAGAGAAGATCTGGTGTGGGAGGTATGAGCTGAGCCTCTGGTTTTATAGAAAAATTTAGACATATAGATATGACACGTGGTACAATCTTAAAGGGTGAAAATCTTATATGAAATTTAAAATTTAAAATTTATCTGAAATTTGAATTTCGAAATGTATCTGAAATTTGACATTTTGAATTTATCTGAAATTTAAATTTTGAAATGTATCTGAAATTTGAAATTTATCTGAAATTTGAAACCGAAATTCTTATCCGATATGAATAGTATGATACGTAGGAACCCAAAAATCTTATCCGAAAATATTATCCAAATTAATTGTTTAAGTAAACAAAGTTGTGAAAAAAAACAAAAAAATGAATAGCATTTGCCATGGCAAGCCTAAACTGCTGGAAACACACTTTGCTGGGGGAGACTAGAGCAGCCACTATTCACGTAAATAATAACTGCCCTAAAGCTCCCTTTGCCATGACAATGGGCTAACTGGTGGAAATGCTCCAAGTAAACATGCTATTAGGTCTGTAATTTGAGTGGACTGAAGTTTATAGAACCGCAATTCCATTTTGGAAGGTTGATATCTGAGTGGACCCAAGTTTTACAACTTTATAAAGTCAAAGGATATATAAAAGGGAATCCATAAAATGTCCAAAGTCAAAAGGCAAAACAACACAAGCAAGTCGGTAGTTTGGCAAGTTGGTAGCCCATACCGCAATAATAACAAGCAGACATTGTGACTTTTTGGCAAGTTGGTAACCATATTGTGACTTTTTGACCTAAATGATATAATGTCATGCTAAATGCACACATTGGTAAGGACTTCATCCAACTATTGTATGCTCAAACAAGAATCATACCAAATTGACGGTGAAATATGCCAAAGGGCTAAATTCTTTCATTTATTTCTTTTCATTCTTCAAATACAAAAAGATCTCACATGCATTGTGAAGTTCACTGAGGTTTCTAGCAATCTATTTGCTCTGACCCTTTTAACAGCAGTTGAGAGGGGGGCCGTGCATTACTCTTGGTGGTGGAAAACGAAGACATTGCATGAGTATTACGAGCGGACCTTTTTTTGCCTTGGATATGGATAGATGACGGCCAACTCCATAACGCGCTGCAAAACAGATTCTGGAACGTGATCGGATGCTCGCTTGCTTATATCTCTCTTGATCTGCATGATAAAGAAATAGAAGAATGATGTATCTACCCATCAAGCTCACAATAGGAGTTCTGATTTACCAAATTTCAACTCTTAATTATTGATCACAGCAAACAAGTTAAAAAACTCAGTTCAAATAAGAAGCTTTATTTCAGAAGATATTGCCAGTCTAGTTCACTAGTTACATAATGCTCTTCCATGTCAACAGGGCAACAACGCCACTAGACACTACAGTAAGACAAATGCAAAGCGAGAACCACAACATGCGTAGAGATTATAAATTGGTAGTAAAAGCTTGCGGTTGCATGCATAAGGTAATTTATATAGATAAGAATCCGATAATCTTGACATGCCAAAGAAAATCAGCTTTGAAGATTGCTCAGGCGCGACAGTGAGCATGTAAAATATCTGCTCACGATGTTAAACTACAAATCAGGTAAAAGTAATTTCAACCAAACCTCTCTCTTTCTGCAACTGAGTGCAGCTTGCTTTTAACAAATTACGCCATTTGTCCTGAAAATCCAAAGAGATTAAATCAATGGCTGTGCGATGCAAACATGAAGAAAACAGTAATCTCTTCATTTCACTCCATTTTCCAACTCCACACTGAGAAACACCTTCAATTAACTTCATCACTTGAGAAGAAGTCCAAGATGTATAAAGCTTTGTCTGTTTGCTACCTTTTCGAGTATTTATCCTCGAGACACTCTCATCTTCAGAAATCTCCTCTCGCGACTTTGCTGGAGAATACTCAATCTCAAGTTTCTCACTGGATCCTAGGAGTCTGTGGTCCTTGCAATCCTCAGAGTTCTGGACATACATTACCGATAAATGCATTATAAACAAGACAAATACTTCCTGCGTGTACAACATTTTGTATTAGAGTTCCTACAGGTATTACGGTCTCGCTCTCCCCGAGATGATCCTTGTCATTTTGATCATACAACAATTATTAATTTTTAATATTTAATTTTGTAATTAGAGTTCGAATTTGAGAGTGACATAACTGGTTCTTTATTTATTTTTACAATAACATAACTGGTTATTTGGAACATATATTATGACAGCAGTTGGAATTTTGTTGTTCACATATATCTTAATCTTATGGCAGTCAAGGCGGCACGCCATTAAAAGAAATAAAATAAAATAAAGAAAACACTGGAGAAAATCTGGATGGATCAAGATTTTTGTTTTTATGGGAATATTTTAATTTGGAATTAGGTGTGACAAGATTATTTTGTATTGTATGCACTTGAATATTGCTCCTAAACAAAGCAAAAATAAACAACAAAACCTCAAGCTGGATATCATCAACAGCCACAGGACGCATATGTAAAAGTTGAAACAAAATGAAATTGGTATCAGATCTTGGTGAATGTGTTTTGGGTGTACAGACAAACAAGTCTGAAATCGACTCTAGCAAGCAGCATGACTCAGCTGGAAAAAAAATATATATACATATTTCTTCCTTACTATTTAGGGCATATTTCTGTTATGACTTATTATTTAGGGCATGTTTACTTACTAGAAATAGATGAAGCTATGAATCGAAGAACTTAGGAATAAGAGAATTGGAATTGGATCAATTACTCTTCCAATTCCTAGTTTTGCAGGTATTGAATTACGGATTTTAACATGAAACCCACAAAAGTTTTGATTTCTTACATTTAGTAAACGCAGGGGAGGGAAAGTCATGAAAAACGCAGGGAAGCAAGAAAATTCAATTACCCATTCCTAATAAGTAAACATGCTATTGAAGAATGAAGATTCAGAGACGAAAAGTTGCTCACATTATTGCAGCAAATTCCTTGGATGCAAAAAGTTGACTCCAAGCATTGTAGTTGGCCAGTTCGATCGCGGTATCGCGGTATCTTTGAAAATATCCTATCATTTGTGTAAGGAAAAAAAAAAAAAAAAACACACCATTGTAGTAGAACCGCAATCACACTTTGAAGGTTGATATTTGAGTGGTCTGAAGTTTTACAACTTTGGAAAGTCAAAGGATAAAGAAAATCCATTAAAAAGTCAAAAGCCAAAAGCCAAACAACACAAATAAGCAGGTAAATTGCCAAGTTGGTAACCCGTACCGCAATAATAAGCGCTGACCAAATGACAACGACTACTTGAGATAAGGATGAGAAAAAGACATACACAGAACTGTTTCCCTGTTGACTGTTGATCAATAAACTAAAAAATTGATCAAATAATTGGCATGACCTAAATAATATAATGTCATGCTAAATGCGTTAAGTAATTCATCTACACACAAGAATTATACAAAATTGATGGAGCTAGATGTCAAAGGGCACAACTCTTTCATTTATTTTTATTTTTCAGTCTTTCACTACAAAAGAACTCACATGTATTGTGAAGTTCACTGAGGTTTCTAGTAATCTATTTTCTCTTTTGGGGGCAGTGCATTACACTCGTTGGTTGCAAAAGAAGACATAGCATGAGTATTACAAGTGGACCTTTTTCGCCTTGGATACGGATAAATGACGGCCAACTCCCTAACGCGCTGCAAAACAGATTCCGGGACATGATCTGATGCTTGCTTGCTTATATCTCTCTTAATCTGCATGATAAAGAAATAGAAGAATGAAATATCTACCCTTCAAGCTCACAACAGGAGTTCTGATCTACCAAATTCCAACTCTTAATTACATTCATCATACTAAATAATCCAAAAAGCTCTCTTCAAATAAGAAGCTTTATTTCAGAAGATATTGCCAGTACTAGTTCACTAGTTGCATAACACTCTTATATGTCAACAAGGCAATAACTCCCCAAGATACTATACTAAGAATAAATGCAGCGCAAGAACCACAACATGTTTAGAGATTATAAGGTAATTTATTTAGATAAGAATCAGATAACAGATATCTTGAAATGCCAAACAAAATCTGCTTTAAAGATGCTCAGGGGTCACACTGACCATGTAAAATATCTGCTCACGATGTTAAAATAGAGATAAAGTAAAAGTAATTTCAACCCCACCTTTCTCTCTTTCTGCAACTGAGTGCAGCTAGCTTTTAACAAATTACGCCATTTGTCCTGAAAAGCCAAAAAGATTAAAAATCATTCTAATCCCAAATATGTTGGGAGAAATAACAATAAAAAATGCCATGAACTACCTTAATATCAACAGCTGTGCGATGTGAACATGAAGAAAACAGTAATCTCTTCATTGCACTCCACCTTCCAACTCCACACTGAGAAACACCTTCAATTAACTTCATCACTTCAGAAGAAGTCCAAGATGTGTAATGCTTTATCTGTTTGCTATCTTTTTGAGTACTTCTCCTCAAGACACACTCATCATCAGAAATTTCCTCCCGCGATTTTGCTGGAGAATACTCAATCTCAAGTTTCTCACTGGATCTTAGGAGTCTGTGGTCCTTGCAATCCTCAGAGTTCTGTGCATAAATTACCGATAAATGCATTACAAACATGGCAAATACTTTCCTGCATGTACAACACCTTGTCTAACTCAAATTCAAATGGACATGGATGGTCCTTGACTTTATTGTTTTAATGTATTTCATTTAGATGATAAGGCAAAATCTTGGTACAATGCAGAATGTGCAAAATGCATTGAAAGCAGCTGTTTTTACTTAGGATAACACGTCACTTTCTAATTTTGAAAAGAAAAACAGACCAGGCAATCCATAATCTTGTAGTATCCACACAAAAAATTAAACTTTATTACAAAGGTGGCACAATAAGTTGATTATCTTTTTTTAATTCTTCACTTGTCATACTTTTCATCAGCAGTTTGATTGCAGAAGGGACAAGAATCTGATAGCTCATTAGGTAATGTAAAATAAGGTAAACAGATTTACATTGGACGATCTACAAGGAACCCATTAATTATATACCAAATGACAAATTCAAATGTTCCTTACCAGAGATGAGTTATGTTCCTCTAACTGGCCCGCTTCCACTGGAAGGCCAAATGGAACTTGAATACAACCTACTTCATAAGATTTATCTTGACAAAGCAATGTTTCTTCCTGAGTCTCCTTCTGCCTATTATTTTTGTCAGATCTAACATGCAGAAAGCTGTTCTTGGACCTCTTACAAGCCACTCCACATTTTCTACTATAAAATTTTGATTTAGACTCTGCTAATTCTTCAATGTATCTCCTGGGAGGCCTTCGTGATCTCTTTTGCATGGCAAATGCTCCTGCTTTGTCCCTTTCATCCGACGAGCACAGTTCAATTTCACTAACCCTAGAATTTGAGGTCTTCAAAGATTCAAGGTCAGCAAGCTTCTTCCATTTTACCTGCAGATCTCTGGACATACCTTCATCACTTAGTGATCCTTTGATTGTGCCAGTATCCTTTCCAAAGAACTCAATGCTAGACGAGAGAACAGTTTTTACTTCATTTTTTGTGGTCATTAGACCACATTCTGCGAGGTTTGAACCACTTTCTAACCCAAAAAAATTTTGCAAACCAGGTGAAATACTGTGCTTCGGCCACTGCTTGTCTATTACTGGTGTTTCATATCTGAACATGTTCCTAAAGACCAATTGTCGTTCTTGTACTGACATATGATCAAGCAAAAGAGAACTGCGGTTATCCTTGTATCCAAGCCTTGGAGTGCTCTCACAAGACAAATCTGACATCTCAGCACCACAGTATTCTTTATAGACACCTGGGGAGTGGCTTTCTAAACCAGCATTTTGCAGACAAGAGTCTGGACCACCTTCTGATTTGAAGACTTTATCAGAATGTTTGGCTTCTGCAGGAAGGAGGAAAAGAGGAAACTTCTCTTGAAATTTGAGGGGAGAAATAAGCATCTTGACGAAACTAATTTATTAGACTGGGAAGGATTCTGAAAATACCTACCCCAAAGATATTCTTGACAAGTTGGGAGACTAATCCTTCCATGGCAGACTGCATTGTCCGTTCCCTGGAACATTCTATCAAGAAGCTACAACACTATCACAACCATCAGACTTAGAAAAAGAAGAGATAAAAATCAGAAAGCACTATAGTGACAAAGTTAAGCGTTGGATAAATCATTCCAATCACAAGAGAAATAAGATCGCAAGAAATCTTCCTCTCTCTTCATGCAGTACTGCACTACTATAATGTTACCCCAGGAGGCCATGTAATCATTCAGACTTGAGTTTATATCAATCACATGGCATGCATTGTTGGGACTTGGGAGTACAATCTTTCAGAGTTGGCTGGCTAACAAATGAGCTGATTTACCAACACCAGTGTTTTAAAGCGCAAAAGCCTAAAGTAAGGCGTCCTATGCCCCGCAAGGTGAGGCATAAGCTTTTCGGACTCAAATTTTTACAAATAAAAATACATAAAAGATATAGTATAGTTTTTAAAAAAAGGAATTACTTGTCATTCAATCATAAGAAAAACACATGATATAAGTAATTACTTGACTTCTATTGTACGATTTTTCTCTCAACTTGGTATGTGTGTGTGTGTGTGTGTGTGTGTGCATATGTTTGCACTTAAAGTAAGAGAGAGAACACCACTATCAAGTTTTATCTTATTGGACTCAATATTGCCTGAGATTTCTTCATTATTGAACCACTTTTGAGATTTCAATGGGTAAAAGTCAAGAACACTGCCAAGCAAGTCGTTGTCACATTCAGGTTCTACTAGTTGCTCCAAGTCTACAGGTTTAACTTTTGAGGAAGTGAAAATGGGTACATATGGGTCCAACGACAAAAACAATGGATATTTTCATGAGGAAACATCAACATGGTGAACTTTCCAATTATTTGGGAAGAAAACTAAGATTTAAGAAAGATTATTGGAAATGAAATCATATTTCGGTTTATATTCAATGCCTGGAGTCATTAATCAGAATATTCACTCAACTCCAAGAGATGTACTATAAGTATGGTTGACTCTTAGGAATGTTTGCAATCCCACCATCAGTTTTCAAAATGTCCTCCAACGACGCACATCCAATGTGGTCTGGAATTTTCTTTTTACTTGCCTATAAACAATTCAAGTTTAAAATCCAAATGGAATGAAAAATTAGGCACTTAATCTTAATATACGGGCAAAAGGTTGCTAGAAGGTAGAGACCTCAAACCATTCTGTAAAAACTATTTTCTTCTTCAAATCAGTCGCAAGTACGCTGTTCTTTTCATGCAGGACAAAAAAATTCATTCAGCAAGAGGCTACTCAAGCATTACATAAGAACGAATACTTGAGTTGTGTCTAACACAGGCATTTATAGAGGCAAAAAAACTATATTCGCATAATCTTGCATTCACGTCACTCCCATCAAAGGAAATGAACAGACATCACAGACTCAAACTAGCAGCAACAACTTTTTCCTCTCTTTTGAGTTGTCTTTGGTGGGGACAATTTTCACCATCAAGTAAATCACAATAGGATCATTCAGTCATAACAGGAAACCAAACCCGCATTAAGGAAATGTCACTTTGTTACTTTCAAGTTTCAAACAATTACCAACACACAGCAAATTGCACCAAATAAAAAGCAATGCACAACCTCACAACCATGCAATTAACCTCATACCATGCATCCATTGAATCCCAATACACCAATTTAGACAATAATCATATAATTCTCCAAATATTTTGACTAAATATAAGCAACCCCAAGAACCATAAGGGCTCAAAACATAATAAACAAATTGTATACACAATAAGAGCTGTGAAATGCATGTAGGACCAGAAAAGCAGTACCATGTTAACTACTAATAACAGTGAGAAGAAGAAAGAAAAAAATAAAAATAAAAAGGAAAATGGGTTGTGTGGAATTGCCAAGAAAGGTAAAGAGAAATTACCTCAACATATAAAGGCTCACAAGGACCCAAAAGCTTATTTTTGGAACAGAGAGAGAATGGTAGAGAAAGGAAAGTAGAATCGTAATGTTATAACCAGTGAAGGGCGACGGATTTGAAATGCATTAGAAAGTTGAAATGGAATGGAGTCTGGTGGGTGACAGCAGAGTAACACAGCATTGGTCATTTTCTTTTCTTTTCTTTTTTCATGAGGAAAAACAGAACATTGGTATTTCGCCATCGCCTGTGAGCGAATGACGGCGTTAGTAGCTCGTTGCTATTGCTGGGTTATAACTTATATGTTCAGATGTTCTGTTCAATAGACGGTCAGCCGTATGAAACGTAAACGGAACTGTCAAGTAATTGTAATGAAAATGCTTTTTGGGAGACTCTGGTTTTCCAAAAAGCACTTTTTAAGTGTTTATGCACTCGAAAAAAAAATATCGATGCGCTCCAAGAAGGAAGTATGAAGCGGCCCCCTAAAAACTGCCCCAACTAATGTGAGAGGTTTTGTTCGATTTTTACACAAAAAAGTCTAATCTTGAACCGAATGGAACCAAATCGCAATTAATTTGCTCGGATTCAATTATGTATCGGTACTTTTTTTATAAAAAAAATTATAAAAAAAGACCAAAGTAAAGCCGGGAGACTAGATTTTTTTTATTTTATATATATATATATCCCGAGTATAGCCGGCTATACTATTTTTTTAATAATAAAAAACCGTAGTATAGCCAGACGGCTCTACGCTTTTCATAAATAAAAAAACACCGGGTATAGCCGTGCGGCTATACTATTTATAAAAAAACCCGCCTGGCGCCCTGCGCCCGCTTGGGCATGTGTTAAACAGCCGCGCGGCTGTACTATTTATAAAATAAAAAAGGGCCCCCCGGGGTCTAGAGCCCATTTTGCCACGTGTCAAAAACGTATAGCAGCGCGGCTAGACTATTTTTATATATATTAAAATCCCGAGTATAGCAGCACGGCTAAACGATTTTAATACTATTTAATTCAAGTAATATTTTATTATTGGTTAAACCTGTGGACATGATGTTTTTTTAAAATTATAATTCAAAATTTACCGTTGCCGCAAACAACCAAACAGCTTTACCAGTTTGCCAAATGGCCATATCTATGTCTCTCTCTCTCTTTGAATCAATAAAGCCATGGCCTTTACTTGCAGCAGAGCTTCTTTCTTCTTTCACCACCGGGTTCGATACGGGTGAGACTCATTGACTCACTGAGATGCTGAAGATGATGATGCGGAATATAGCTGCTTCTGCTTCTTTTTATTGCAGCAGCGGGAGATGGAGAGGTATGCCTTGTCTTCATACTAACTCCACTGTTGTTGTTTTCGCCAACAATTACTTTGCTTTCTTTCACTCTCAATCTTCTAAACCTATCAAATCTACAAGAACCCAACTAGAGCAGGCAGTGAGAAACTCACCAACATCACAACTGTTGAGAATGCTTTCAATGTGTTTGATAGAATGCTTCAAAAGCGTCCTCTGCCTTCACTTGTTCGTTTCACTCAAATCTTGACTCAAGTTGCGAAATTGAAACATTATTCGGCAGTCATCTCATTGTATAACCAAATGGGTGCGTGGGGAATCCTGATCTTTATACCCTAACCATTCTTATCAATTGTTATTGTCATTTGAACCAAATAGGGTTTAGTTTATCTGTATTGGGAAAATTCTTCAAACTTGGTCTTGAACCAAATGTCTTGACCTTCAACACTCTAATCAACGGCTATCTTCTCGAGCATAGAGTAGCGGAGGCAGCAGCCCTTTTCCACAAAATGATGAGGGCAGGTAATTGGAAGCCTAATGTGGTTACTTTCGGCACATTAATAATGGGCTTTTGCATGAGGGGTAACAACTGTGCAGCTATTCAATTGCTTAGGAAGATGGAGGAAAGGCCTTGCAAGCCTGACCTAGTTGCCTATAGCAGGATCATTGACAGTCTTTGTAAGGATACACAAGTTGTTGATGCATTGAACCTCTTCTCAGAAATGATAAGCAAGGGTATTGCCCCAAATGTCATTACCTATAACTCTTTGATGAATGGAGTTTGCAAATTAGGCGAGTGGAAAGAAGCTACAAGGTTGTTGAATGAAACGGTCAGTAAAAATATCGTTCCAGATGTGTTCACGTTCAAAGTCTTGGTAGACACACTTTGTAAGGAGGGGATGGTCGTGGAAGCAGAAGGTGTAGTTGAAATGATGATTCAAAGAGATATTGAACCTGATATGGTTACATACAATTCACTTATGGATGGTTGGTTACTGTTTGCGAGGAGAAATAGGTAAGGCACAATAAGTTTTTGAACTAATGCTTAGCAAGGGCTCGATGGTTAATGTTGTCAGTTACAACACATTGATAAATGGCTATTGTAAGCTTAAAAAAATAGATGAGGCCATGATGCTTTTTCTAGATATGTGTCATAAGGGATTGGTTCCAGATACCGTTACTTATAACACTCTTGTGAACAGGTTTTGCAAAGTGGGTGGAATATAAGATGCACGAAGGTTGTTCTTTGAGATGCAAGATTGTGGCCAACTTCCAAATTTTCAAACTTATGTTGTTATACTGGATGGCCTGTGTAAAAACCGACAACTTTCCAGGGCAATGCAATTGTTTAGAGAGATGGAAGCGAAGAAGTTGGATGTTAATATTGTGGTTTACACTATCTTATTGAAGGTTTGTTCATAGCTGGAAAAATTGAATCTGCAAGGGATCTCTTTTGTAGTTTAGCATCAAAAGGACTTCAACCTAATGTGTGGACATACAATATAATGATTAATGGACTATGTATCGGGGGTGTAAAAAGTGAAGCAGAAAAGTTGTTGGTCGAAATGGAAGAGAAAGGCCGTTCTCCAGATGGTTGCACATATAACACAATTATCAGAGGGTTTATCAGTAACAATAAGACATCAAGGGCGATGGTACTTATTCAACAAATGGTGGAGAAGGGTTTCTCTGCAGATGCATCAACAACGGAGTTGATAGTTCAATTACTGTCAAGAGATAAAGTCGATCCTGCTTTGTTGCTGTTGATAAAAGAATCACTGTGAAGTTAATATGCATCTGTGGACAATGAAATTTGAAACTGCTGCACCTTCGACGACCATGAAGGCATTTCAGTGGTTGTGCATATGGCAGGAGGTGAAAATCCCTTCTCACTTGCATTCTTAATTTTGGGTATTAATTTTGTTTAATGGAATTGCTGTTGTATTTTTCTATTTTGTATGTACAGTAGGAGAAGCTCTGTTTCAACAAAAGATCCCATACAAACCTCTGTCCACTGATGCAAAGGCGCAATTGCAGGGTAACCCCATGCAGCTATGCATTGCATTTATTTGGGTTTAGAGGGTTCTTGTATGATTTTAGTTATACGTTATAACACATTACTTTTTCTCTAACTTCTCTCCTACAAAAACTATAATTTCCCTCACCACATCCACATGTATAGTACATGAAGGTTTCTAGTACACTAATTTTTTTCTCTTGCACTATTTTTAGTTATTAGTATATTCTCATTCTTGTTTGGAGGGCTACCGGATGGTTGCCGGGTTATATAAAACGAAGGGAGGCTTGACTAGTTGCGATAGGCTTGACAAGTTGACAATGTCTACAGGACTCAATGTCTTTTGAGCCTTTTTTTGGCAGTGGGCAATAACCCAATCAAACCGATCATTGAATGGATTGGTTTGGTTTGGTTTAATTTATGCTACTAGTTTGAGACTTTAACCAAACCAATTTTTCCATGTGTGTTATATTAGTTTGGTGTGGAATTTAAAGTACAAACATTGCACTTTTTGTTTTGGTTTTTTATTTTTTTAATCCCTTTAGGTATACCTTTAAAATTCAATTAACTGGTTACTAATTAGTGCATTCAACTAAACGATTATAGCTTAAGTAGTTAAAACATTCATTTAAGCACCTGAGGTCATGTTTTCAATTCTCCCCAATATCGCTTGTATCATAATTATCAACTAGTCCAATACCTCTTCTATTCACATATGCACGTGGTATAAATGGTAAGTGGACACCAAATCAAGAAAATTACATGGCCAACAAATACTGAAACTCAAAATCATATGGCATTTTCTCAACAGTGGCAGAAATCTTGGCACTGCTAACTTGGCCCCTGAAGCAATCCACCATTGATTTTCTCAACGACCCAGATGTTGGCAACTGGTGGCAAACCCACTGAACCAGTGAGTCTACATCCACAGCAAAATCAAGCATGTTCCCAAGCAGCAATTCTGGGAACACAATTTTCTTTGTGCTGGTCACCACAATTGATGCTTGCAGGTACTCCAACTTTGATTTCTCCAGCTCAGCTACAACACCTTCAGCTGTGTATATTCTCACCTGAAAAATTAATGCAACTTTTAGTTCTGAAAATTCTTTAGCATTAACATTCAGCACATAATGAAATGCAATGCAATGCAATGGCAGAACATTTTATATGAAGTTTTACCGCTGGAGAAGAACGTGTTCCACAGCACAGAGCAAATGTGACATTAGGATCCATGGACTCGAGACCATAGAGTTGCCGAACACCGGCTTTATCGTCTTCATCTTCATTCTGAAGAGCCTGTGAAAAATTTTCATGATGGGAGATCATACTGATTTAGAATACGTGTTTGATTCATATAGGACGAGTCATAATATTTACCTCTTTCATAGTGGAAGGTGGTGGCTTCCTCAGAATATAATGCTCTATGGCTTCAGCATTTAAAGTCTTACCTCCTATGTTCAGGGTTGCCTGAAATCAAACCATTATTTGTTATGCCTAAGATTATTACAAGGAATTGAAGGGTGACAAGACAAGTAGTACATGCTTCTGGTACTTCAATAATCTTATCATCATGAAACAAGTTGTTGTTCTGCAATGAACTACTGCCTACTGTAATTTCTAGCAATTTGATGCCTTTAGTTGAAGTTTGGGGCTTACCTTGCTTATTAATGTGAGTAATTTTTCGGTGGAAGCCGGCACTCCATAATGAAGAAAACCCTGAAAATAGAAAAATTTATGTCAATCCAACATGAGAAAGCTTGGGCAAACCATGGATAAATAAACTCTGCATTGCTATTCTGATGGGTGCCTTGCAAACATTGGTTCTTGGATGCACTAAAAGTGCACTTGAGGCTGGACATCTCTCAAATGAAAAGAAATAAGCAGAAGGAAAAAGAAGAAAGCTTTGTTGTATATACATTCAAAATACAAGCATTGTACATGTTG
Organism: Prunus persica; assembly: GCF_000346465.2. NCBI lineage: Eukaryota > Viridiplantae > Streptophyta > Magnoliopsida > Rosales > Rosaceae > Prunus > Prunus persica. The sequence goes on from NC_034014.1 coordinate 7,559,992, forward strand.
ATCCAGAATGCCAGCTTCTGTTGGTATGTCAAGGACCCCAAATCCACCACCCGAAGATCGTTCATCAATACCCTGCGGTGCACAAGTACAATATATAGAGAAAAGTTACGATCACAACATAACAATCTGAGCATGGTAGGGATTGTTAGACAATCACTAGTCCCAAAAGCTTAAGCTATCAGAGAATGGGTCAACAATGTATATCAATTTTACACCCTCCCTCACGTGTAGACTATAGGCCCATCCTACATATGGAGAGGCAGGCCGACAAAGAAGTGGAGAGCATGAGAACATGAATCGAACTTAGGACCACTTGCTAAGAATGTTCTGATATCATGTTCAACAACCACTAGCCTCAAAAATTTAAGATGTCAGAAAATAGGCCAACAATGTTTATCAAACTTACAATGATTTTAGTATTCTATTTTAGATTATGACACTCGAAATTGAGTATTTTATAATATTTACACTCAAAGTGGGAGGGCCAGAATCTAAATTGGGAGTGCTAAAATCACCATCATACTATATATGACAATTAATTCGAACATACCTTAACTTTCTTATCAAAGGAATGGAATTGGAGGCAGAAATGGATTTTGGGTCCATAGAGATTGAGGTGAAAATGACCAAGTTCTTGTAAGGGCCAATGTCCCTAGGAATTGAGTCTTCCACATTGAAGATGCCATAAGGGTCTTGTTGCCTTGATTCCTTTTGTAACAAAACTAGGCTTGACTTTGAGTTTAAGGTGGTTTCATCCCTGAAGCTTCTTGAGGTTATAGAAGAGTTCAAGGACCTGGAAATGGGGCCTGATTTCTCCAATTCCATAGTTCTGGTTGTTCTGAGAAGCCTAACGTATATGAAGTTGAGACACTTCATAATTTCTTCAGAGAGCCTGTTTGGTTGCCAACTCTGGATGTTCTCTTCTAATTGTGTTGGAATTGGTAGAGATTTTGGTGGGAGTTCTGAACAAATCCCTGGATTACGTTCTTTTAGCTGAAAAAAAAAAAAAAGAAGAAGAAAAGAAAAACATTAATTGGTTGGTGATAATCACCGGATCAGAGTTGTAATACTCTACTAACTCATACCTTACAGCAATAATCATTAAAAATGTACATGAAATTTGGAAATTATATGATCAATTAAAAATGTATACATTACAGTAATACCTTGGGTGATGGATATCTTGGAGCTCGCAAGGGTGAGGATGCCCTCAATATTCCATTTTTTCTTGGAACCTTATTCTGAAATTTAACCTCATCGCAGAAATAATTTTCTTTCTGATCAGCAATTCCTCTCAAGCTTCCAATTTTCTCATTTAGGCTGAGGTCGTTCAGATGATCATAATCACCTTTTATAGCTTTACTTATGAAATGCAATGCCTTGGTTTCGTACCCCATCCTCTCACCTTTATTGTTCATGGGGCTTGGCATGGATATATATGATGCACGGGCAACGGGGTTACTTATTAGGGTTTCATGTTGCCATTGTTTCGATTTTGCTTCCTTAGTAGCTTCTTCATGCTTCAGCCCAAGTTGAAGTTGGCTGATTTGGCCTTCGAGTCGAGCAATTTCTCCTTCAACCATTGCTAGCTCTGCCAAAAGCTCCTTCATCTGCGTTCTCATAGAGAGTAATATATTTACTCTATTATGAACAAATAATGTTACTAGTAGAATTATGATGATAATGATTGTACTACATTTCTCCCTTATCGAGCACATAAGGTTAAAATACACAGTCTGATATATTATGTTACCAGACTGTGAATTATGACTGTCAATTATATATGAAATCATATTCGAATGCTCATATGAATTTAGAGTCTAACAATATTATAGAATTGCCAAAATAACTTTGTAACAATTGTCTAATTTTGACAAGAACGTTGTATAATTAAACTAAAACATCATACCTTACGTGAATTCATTTCTCATAAGGTGCCTTCAAAAAATACAGTGCATGCGTTTTCATAATTTCTATATGTACTGTACACAAGTGTAACAAGAAAAGGCAGAAGAGTACCTTGGGAGGAAGGAACCTTGGGAAAGAAATAGCAGAACCAGTAGTTTTCTGACTATAGACATGATCCAAAACCTCATGTACTTTCTCTTCTTGATTCAGCATTCTTTGAAGCAAAGAAACCTACCAAATAGAAACTTGTTACTGTCAATGCCACTCTCTCATCTACACCTAGAGGGTAGTTTGTTTGTATTGGAATGAATATGCTTTGTACCTTCATTTCAAAGAAACAATAAATAAATAAATTATCACCTTGTAATTTATGCATGTACATTCTTCATTATCTAATGGGTCCGTCCCAATTTCTGTTGCCAATTTGGTGAAACAATATGATAGGAAGAGTATTTTTAATATTCAAATTAATAAACTAGAAGATTAGGCGAGATTAGTTATTCAGTGCAGGTCACAGGATGCAAACATTCATTCTCGATCTCTAAGGAAAGATGACCTACACTTCGGGGAGCCCCCATGATCCATCCCCATATATTATTAATATACCAAAAAAAAAAAAATAGAAGAACTTGCAAGCACATACCTTAGAGCTAGCTAGAAAGATAAATAAATTTGGCTCCAAAAGAAAACAAAAAGAGCACCAATCCTAACAAAGGGAAAAACAGAAGAAAACCGATGTGCAGGCAGAGACTAGTGATGGAGAATTAAGAAGCATGGTTCCTTGACACTTCAAAAGTCAACTTTTTCAAAAGTCACACTTCGATGGTTTCCTGGACAAAGAAATGAATGATGTCCCTAAATTGGTCTTGGGAATCCAATTTGATCAGTACAATAATATCATCTTTAAAGATAAAGATGGTCTTCCAGTTGAAAGAAACCAGAGGTTTGAAAGATTAACCATGAAACCTTGATGAAGCATGAATGCTACATAGTTAACAAGGACGCCTAAAAATGACATATGTTGATAAATTAATGTCCCATTCGTTGGGCCATGCTTCTGCATTATCAATTTTAGTCACCTTTTTCATTGATCCTAGTTACACCAACATAGACCAGGGAGGGGAGCCCATCACCCTATGATTGCCAAATTTTCCGGGCTTCGAGCTGGCCGGTGATATTGGCACTCCCAGTTTATCCTCCGGCACTCTTATTACGTGTATATATATATATATAATTGTAAAATGCTCATTTGGAGTGTCAGTAGCTAAACTAGTAGTGCAAGAATCACTACTCTTATTTGTTTCAAGAAAAGAAGTACTACATACCTCTCTTTCAAGCTCCTCTCTCTTTCGCTGCCCACTAAGCTTCTTTTTCCGCTGCATTAGAAAGTAAAGGATCATAAATTATGTGCATAACAAATTGATCATAAATTAGCTACAGGAGTCCATATTAACCAAAATAAAATTTGTGCATATAATAATATTGGAATTAATATGTAACATTTCTAACAACATGATCAAGAGTGTCATCATAGACTCAAATGGAACTCACAATCTCCGATGGAGTGCGAACGGACAAGTCGCTGGGGCTGGCCATGAACAAAACCCCAGTGCAGCTACGCTTCAGCCAACTCCAACGCCTAGAATAAGAAGCAACATGAAGCCAAGAGGGTATGATATTGGTGAGGTTTTGAATTTGTCCAAAGTGTTGGTGTGAGAAGGACTTAAGCTTCGTGCCAAAGCAAGGGTGGCAGCTACTGCTGCTTCTGGTTGTTGTTTTTGTTGTTGACGTTTGATTTGAAGAATGTAAAAAATTATGGGGTGTTGAGGAGGAAGATGAGAGAGAGCTTTCAAGGTGATGATGATGATGATCATGATGATGAGGAGGAGGAGGAGCAGGACGTTGGATTTGGTATTGGGATAACTGTTGATGTTTTGGGTGGGGCATAATGCAGAGAAAATTAGAGCGGGTGGAGTGAGACGTACGTGGGCTTTGGTCTTGGCGTAGCTTGCAATTCTGGCTTTGGGGTTAAGCGGTTATACCTTACAAACAAGACCCTAATGATAGAAGCTTGTATAATTTAGGGATAAAAAATTCACAATGATCATTCATCAATTAACTTTTGCTTTGTACTTTCACCGTATCTACCAGGGCGGATTTTCTCAATACATAATTTTATGGGTCTTCTGGGGTTTTGTTCCCTGAACTACTTGTATATTATCAATTTAGCGCCTTAATGACTATCGTCAAATTTTTTAAATTCCATCCAAATTTCTGTCCAAATTAAACCTCACCTACCTAAAACTAGCCCCTTCACGCATGTGCCAATTGGTTTTCTTTTTTTTTTTAGAATTAAGAAAAGATTATGTTCTATAAAAGTATGACCTATTATCTAATTTTGTTTTTTATTTTTATTTTTTTAATTTGAAAAAATGTGAATTTACCATATTATCCTTATTTAATTAATAATTTCAATTCTTAATGTTTGAATTAACCAATGTCATTTTCTATAATAATATTATCCTTATTTTAAATAATAATCACCTCAACCTCCCCATCCCCTCCCCCTCCTCCTTCCTTTCCCCTTCTTTATATTCTTCTCCCCCACCCTCCACCTCTGATCTCTCTTGCACGCATATGGAGAGCTTAGCTTTTATGGTATGGAATATTAATGATAATGTAAATGATAATATTACCACAAACTGAGGTAATGAAATTCCCAGAGGGCACTTCCTCTTCCATGAAATGGCCATTTTCTATTAGGCTTCTGCAGGATAATCAGTGTGATTGGTGTTTAATAACGGAGATCAAACAATCAACCATCTTGCTAATTAATGTAAGATGAAATAATTATATTGTACTTTGTGATTATTACGTGGAAATCAATATTCTTGTTTATCAATTTTCAATGTGTTCTCCACTTCATAAACTCAAATTGATGAACAACTTGTTTAATACAAAAACAAACATTGGCGGATCAAATTGGATTCTTCTTTGGGATTTTGGAATTGGTTGTTAGAATATTATCTCGTGCTTAGTACAGCATGAGATTACAGTATTATAGTTGAAGGATTTGTGCGTCTACATGAAACTTGTCTCAATTATTTTTTTAATTTATTTGTAAGCAATTCAGTTTTTTTAAATTTTTTAATTTTTTTTTAAGACCATTCCTATTAAGAGGGGCGATAATATACTAAACTCACACACACTATACGAATGCTAGGACTTAAATCCAAAATCTTTCTTAGGAGGAGAACAATTGCTCCAAACTACTATACTAATAGTCCTTTGCATTCAGTTAGTTTTAAAACCATTAAAAAGGGAATAGTCTGGTTAAGTCCCACATCCTCGAATTGACGAGTTTGAAACTTAACTATGGTACTAAAGTATCTCCTGAAAGCATACTCATGGTTCAAGCTTAAAGAAACATCATTAGTACTTATTACATGCTTTGCTTTGCTGCTCGCTTAAGAATGCTTTTACCACAGAAGGATTATTACAGCAGTTGAAGCAAAACGTAGATAAGAATTAAGACATCACTATGACAAAAGTGACTTTAGGCATCAGTAAACTCAGAAACATCAAACTGATGTTGTTAGTCTCTTAGGCATCAGCTGTATAAATAATAGGACCATAGGTCACTAGCAATGCTTGGCAATCCTTGCCGATGCCTTTAATATGAAAATAGCATTGGTCGATGCTTAAACTGATGTCATATATCTTTCAGGTTTTTTTTCAGTAAAAGTTTAAGGACCGATGCCTTTCACCCATGTCAACTCACCCAAAAAAATTTAAGACAGTAAATAGGGGGTTAAATTGTGCCAACTGAGGTTTGCAATTGCATGTCATCACAATTGTGAACTGACATCTCACACCGACCCCTTTTTTTTCCCTGCAAACAAAACTAGGAACGCATATAATCCTGAAGAGAAAAATAAATAAATAGTTAGATAATACGAAAATGAATTTTTTTTTTTAAGTTCCCAATTAAATTCAACATTTCTAGGTGCTTATTACATGGATTCCTTTCTTTTTCATAGGTTGTCTGTCCTTTGTAGAAAGTCTCACACCATATGGTACTGGAAATGGGGTTTTCCATAAAATGATCGCCTTCATTCCCCTTGTTAGAAGACTAATTCCAAAAATAAATAGAAAGCATTTTGTACTTGAAAAGACCAAGATACTCTATTCTCTCCTCAGTTTCATTCCTTGATTGCATTACAAATTCTCATTTCATTCTGGGAACCAACCAATCGTATATTAAGATTTTCACCGTACTTGACTAGCAGGCCAATGGAAAAGGGCCTTGACTTGCAGACCAAAGGTCTCACGTTTGAATCTCTACGGTATCATAGTTGTGTGTGTGTGTGAAATCCCCCTCCCCTATAGTTTTAGACTATCGCTTGTACTAAAAAAGAAATTGTCACAAATTTGGCAGAAGCAGAACCATGTGGATACAAATAATATAGAAACAACTGATTGTACAACAAATGCATAACAAGAAGCAGAACCCTTAGGAGGAAGAGCTACCTTGAATAAATAAAATACCACTGTTATCTACACCTATACAGACTGGAAGAGCTACCTAAAGAAACTGCGGCATTTACTCGTCTACAGATTACCAATATTGATTCTACAGTATGTAACATTCTCGTGAATCTCTGGCATCTTCACGAGACTCGGAGGGTTATGTAGTGAGGCAAGCATCTTTGTAAAGAATTTTCCATTTATGTACAGGGAGAATGGGTTGAAAGGATCAGACTGAGTTACTTCTTTTGGAAGAGTACCAGTAACAAGTATGCAATGCATCGAGAAACCATACCAGTAATGATGAGGAAGATTAAACTACGGTACCAATGATTGAGATCATAGCCAGTTTTCATAAGTGAACCACATCGTGTGATTAACCACACTCCAGAATACCTGAAAAAAAGGAAAAAAGAAAAACGAAAAGCAAGAAGCATTATAACATCCACATTAAGAATGATGATGCACAATGATCTCGGTAAAAATAGTTATTTCAAACCTTTTAGCATTTGCTATGACAAAAGCTTCCAAAGCCCACTTAGTGTAGCACAAATCAGCTATTCTTGAAACAAATTTGTTCTCATTATAGTTTGCTATTAGAGTCAAAACGACTGGAAGAAGTACCGACCACTGCACAACAACAAAAGTGGCTTGTTGGAAGGAAGAAGAAAACAAGCATACAGACACATAAAAACATTCATTTGACAAAGCTAATAATTTCTCAATGTGGAAAAAATTCTTACCAGTTGGGCTGGACCAGGTGCCAGGTAGATAGCCAGGGCATAAGCTATACCAGTCACGCAGTAAACCAGACAAAGCAAAACGATGAAATTATCTATGACGGATGATCTTGGGTTGTTGAAGAAATAGAACATTGAGAGATACACTAGAGGCTTAATGATTGTATTGAAAAGATCAATTGTATCCCTCGACAGAAAGTAAGCCAAGCTACTCATGCCAGAAGAGCTCTCTCTCCAGTAGTGCAATTTATCCAGTCCAAATGTTCTCAAAGCTGCAATCTTGCACAGGAGAGCTGAAATGGAAACAAATTAGGACAGGTGAGAAGTAAATCACGTCTTAGAAAAAGCTATGATTGATGGAAACAAATTAGGAGGGGTGAGAAGTAAATCATGTCTTAGAAAAAGCTATGATTGGATGACACGAACATGAGTGTAGAAATTTGACATGAATGTTTGCCAACCACGTCAATTTCCCAAAATACATGAGGATGTGCCACACAATATAGGATAATATTCTTTTGACTGGCAGTCAAACTGTCAATTTAGAATCATACGCCCAAACAAAATCCACTTGATCAATGGTTCAAATTCACAGTTTTAAATTCCTTCCAAGCAATTTTTAATAACTTAAACCAAAAACTAGATATAAGTCCCTCGTACATACTATTGTTTAGTAACAGTTCTTTTCTTTTGGACTAGGTCCTTTGACCAATTGACCAAGTCAAACACATCCCTTAAATGCCTTAATTTTCTCAGATTTGTATTTTTGTTTCTCTCATTCCAATATTACACCTAACATTATTTAAGAGATATAAATCCCAAAATTTCTTTGGTTTTAAGTTGTACGAGTCCCACGTCCGAAAATTTCATGTATAATTTTTTTTTTAAATGGATACCACTAGTCCCGAACAGGATTCTGTCCATTATTCTCACGTGACCTGCATGGCGCAACTGAGCATCTTTTCAGGGGCAATTTCAGCAACTCACCTGCATTTGGCCTTTCATCTATCACAACATAGATCTTTTCTGTATTTGTTGAGGTGAATATCAAGTGTTATGCAGTTCAACCAGCGAGCAACAACAACGCACCCCTATTCTCCTCCACCTTCCATAGCCAAAGGTGAGTTGCGAAAATTGTGCCTAAAAGGTGCTCATATGCATGTCAGATGATAAAACAAAATGATAGGGAAGGATAATGCCCAGGACTAATGCCACTCATTTACGAAACAATAATGCACGAAACATTCTAAGATTTTAAATAAGGACTTATGTTCGATAAGTTCAGGGACTATTCCTCTATGTTACTCAATAATTTAATCTAAATTGGGATTGTTCCAGTAACATCTAAAAGAGCCAAGTTGAATCATGAAACATCCAAGACCATAAGTGATATGATCAAAGTTTAAGGAAGCAAAGTATAATTAAGGGAAAAAAATCTACTTACAAACTGCTATGACAGTGTATGTATAACCAATTGCACCAAAGGTTTCATCGCTCACTTTGGCAAGTGTTCCTAAGCAGACTCCGGCAATCAATAAAATCAGAAAATCTACAGCTTGGGTCCTAGCTTCTCGTAACCGCTGCTTACCACCCCTATAAAGCCAGTCATAAACAAATTAGGCTGAATCATTTAAAAGTAACAATCTTAAAGGAACTCGGCTGCTGCAAATTTTGTGCAATAGACTTTGCTTAGTGCACAGTGTAACAGTCACACTGTGTGACGGTGAGCAATGCCTTACTTTGGATAATTAAGTTTAAGCCTTAACAGATAAACATATTGATATCTTCTCAACATCTTGATCTTTACAAGCATAATAAGCATGTATGTGCAACAGTGCAAAAAATTAACCCCACCCATTCTTCCTGGTCACACAATAGAAGAGGCGAATGAAGAATATGCCCCAAGGTTTTGACGTTTCTTGCATGATAAAACACAATACATGATATAACACTCATCATATCCATATGGTTGATTATCTCCAGAAAATTAGGAATTTTTTGTGAAACCAAAATGTTAGAGAAGGAATACCCACCTCCCAAGGAAGTATCTATATTGCTGGAACACACCAGGGGTAATCCGCTCAGATAAGTCGCTTGACTTCAAGAAGTTATGTTGTAAAGCGTCCTTATTCACCTCAACATGACACTTGACATCCTGCCAAAAGTCTCCAGCAAAGGACTGTCCATCAGATCCAGCATTTGGAGTACTTCCTCCATGAGCTGAATTTTCGCCTGCAGATGCAGCCATTCCATCAGAACTTTGGAGCATGTCCATAGGAACGGGGTACCCATTGTGAAGCATCCATCTAACAGGTAGTTGCTTATAGGTCACCCCAGAGCTTGTGCTTGGTTTTACTATGCCTTCCAAAATGTCAATGAAATAGTCTGGAGGGTTGACACGCTCAGGGACAGTAATCCCAAGGGTAGCAAAGTACTCTTCAACTTTCTTCACTGATCCATGATACACCGTAAGTCCACCTTTAGCCAGAAGGATCAAATCATCAAACATCTTGAACAATGTGTAGCTGAAGCACCCAAAAAAGTAGAATTAGCAAAAGAAACTACTTTAAAAAAATGACTTCATTTCCAGTGAAGCCATCTATTAATTTGCCTTTCCCACAATTTAGGTACTTTTATAGTACTTGCTACAAGTTAAATTACCTAGGTTGGTGGACAACCATGCAAATGTTAACTCCTTCAAGAGCCTCACGTCTAAGAGCTCTCAGCAACAAATTAGAAGATGAACTATCCAAACCTGATGTGGGTTCATCTAAAATTAGAAGTGATGGTTCCATGACCATTTCCAGCCCAACATTTACTCGCTTTCTTTGACCTCCAGAGATTCCTCGCCTCTCCACCGTTCCAACCAGGGAATCCCGCACTGCCTGCAGGCCCAAGGATTCAATAACTCTTTCAACGACTAAGACCTTTTCTGGTTTAGGCAGATCAGCAGAGAGTCTGCAATAACCAAAATGCAGAAGATGAGGATGGTAGAAGAACTAATATCAGTACCAGTAAATGAATGTGATCAAGGAGGTAAAAAAAGAGATAATAGGAAAAAAGGGAACAACAGAAAAGATTAGAACAGTCCAAAACCTATCACAGTGTCCTTGAATTTGCCTATTTAAAGTGGCTATGCATACCTAAATTCTACTGTATAACACTCCTCCAAATGAACAAAGCTGTTCTACACGTATGTGATCATATTTCAAATGTCCCGAAGCAATGAATCAATGAAGATGCAGGTTGGACAAATTTTATGAAAGAATGCAGACTCCAAAAAGTTAATGATTTCAGCAAAGACAAATTTTCCAGAGATGAGGTAAAGGAAAGAGGGTAAATAGTGTAAGAAAGAACTATAAGTGGCTAATTCCTAAATATACATGTCAAGTTCTTTTTCCAGTCCTTGAGCACCAAGTGTGACTTCGAAGATTATTTGACTTCTAATATTTTCTTAATACAAATGGACCTAAAAAGAGGAATTAAGAGTACATTGTTGGATGCAAAGATTCTTGCTTCCAGAGATTGAAGTTGTGAATCTTAGGGCTTCATGAAGTAATTGGCCAATCAAACAGAATCCAATTTTTGCCCACACATATACATGCTGGATCATTTTGGAAGCAGTACACTTGGAATGTTAAGGTTTTGAACCCAGAACCTCTTTCAACAAGAACTGTGATACCATGTTATACAACCATTGGATCCAAAGTTTAAGCTGTTAGAGAATGGACCAACAATGTTAATGAAGCTAACCACAAGTACTCAAACTACGGATACCTGAAGTTTGGAACTAAATGTGCATACCTGCATCTTGCGCTGAACCAGAGATTTTCTTCTACTGTCAAATTTCCATGCACAATATCATCTTGTGGCACAAAGCCAATGATTTTCTTGTATGAATGGATGGATTCCATCTTTCCATTTACAAGTATCATACCGCTCATGGTGCATCCCTTAATTTTTCCAGCCAAAGCAGAAAGAAACGTTGTTTTTCCAGCTCCAGATGGACCCATGACAGCTGAAACCCTCCCGGGTGATATTTTCCCAGTCACGCACCTCATAAGATGTTTGTTTTTTCCTTTCAATGTGAGGGTTAGATCTTTAAAAGCAACCTCAATTGGAGGCCTCTTACTGATTTCAGTATCACCAGCCATTTGTATAACCCCAGAGAAGGTTAAGTTTGCATTCTGCTCTTGTAATGCCTTTTCCTTCTCAATTTGACCATATGCATACTTGAAAATTTGACTCTGAGTATGCAACTGCTTACCTTTTGGTGCTTTTCCTGTTTGCTTTTTAATATTTTTATCTCCTATCTCTAGATTGAAACCTTCATGACTATTTGGATCTTCCTCGATTGCATGTATCATTTGTGTGAGGCTGCTTTTGTCTTTTTTCTTTCCTTTAGATGTTCCAGCTGATTGCTCATTGGGTGGCATAGGTGGCAAGGCAGCATCTGTTCCAGGTTTAGCTTGTCCCAGTCCTTTCAGCTGGTCCGAATGCCTGGTAGATTTTCGGCGAGAAAATGTACGTGAAAATTGTGATGACAGTCCAACTGCATGCTTCTTAGCAATGTCTTTTGCAGATTTCCATTTTTCACGCGCTTGAGCAGTTTCTCTTACACTTTGAACTGCTTTTTCCCTGGATTTTGCTTGTCTTTTCTCTCGGGTGGCGAGAACTTGGTCAGAACAATTATATATAATGAGAAGGATGAAAATTAATCCAGCCTGCATTGATAAATGAAGGTTCATCAATACAGATGGCTAATGGTTGCATATGAAATTAGTTCAAAAAGACAGTATTTTCTTTCCTTTTATATAAATTGCTTTTCAAAAACACTGGAAAGTATATGTGATGTGCTGTTAAGCCTTTGATAAATATAGTTATTAACACATAAAAATAATCCCACATTTTTCCAAGGAAACTAGAAGGGCGCTAATGTACTCCACGAATAGTTCATTCTATAAATTTAAATGAACACGATCATAATTGTGGTCCTGGAAGCTTACATTATTCACTATTTAAATTTTAAAGAATGAAGTAAGACCACTCACAAAAAGCAGGATACCGTATGCAGTAATATTTTGATTTTCTGATTGTGACTTACAAGTCGCCATCCGGAAACACTCTGCAAGTTCAACAAGGGTCATTATCATAGACTCACTAGAATCAAAAGCAAAGATAAAGTAATTAGACTCCAAACTCAAAACGAATAGATGCATTCTTAAACATATACTATTGTAGATAACAGTAACATTATCTGACATCAAACAAAACAATAATTGAAGCAATATTATTAACCTAAAAACAAATATCTTGCCACAAGCAAATTCAAGGTTACCATGCTTATTGTCAAAAGACCCACAAAAGCCTGCAAAATAAACAGCAAAATATCCAAGTAACAAGCAAAGACAGAGAGATATGCAACGTGGTTAGGTAAACTTTCCTTCTTCCACGTGAGAGGAGTTTGAAGTCCTCTAGGAACCAAGAAATTATTAGGATTTTCTTGTTCCCCTTACAATGTTGCACTCAAATCCTCACATGTTCTCTTTTGTGTCTTCTCATACCCGTGCAACCCTTGGTTCTTGTACTCTTTGGTACAACCAATATCCCATAGAGTCGGCCCTCTTTTAGACATGCACTGTCTTGGTTCCTCTGGTTATAATTTGGATGAATTAATTATTTGAGGATTATGTCTACGATAACCACCATGCCATAATCAACAGCATGAACTAACACCCCCACTGGAAACACCTTTTGTAAATTTTCCATACCAGTGCCCTTAAGAGTTTCCAAATATATTTATAAATTATACTTAACAAAGTACTTCTAATATCTTTATCCCTAGGATTTTTTACACTTTGAGCTCTGTTTTCTGTAGATGTTTTGTCCTCTGATTTGTACTCTTTCTCTTTCATTAATAACTTTGGTTTCGTAGCACCAAATAAAAACTGTACCCCAAATTCACTCATCTGACGTAACTACTCTTAACCTTGTTAGCTGATTATACAACCAGATGTGTTATAAGGGGCATCACAGTTGGAAAACTTTTGACACTGCCAATGGAAGAAACATTGCTGCTTCATCACCTGACACAATCATGACCCTGTGCCTCTTGATTAATACAAATACCATGCATACTTCTGGTTCACTTCACCTAGTATTGTATCTGAGTTTTATGCCACATTGACAAGGTGTTCTGTCAGTACTAACCCCTAGAATTACAGAAATAACCAGATATGCAGATTTTCGCCACATTTCACTTAAAATATGTAGCAAACACTAAGCCATTGGCAAGAAGCTTATGAAACCATGGACATAATTTTCATAAAGATCTTGATAGATGAGAATAGAGAGAAAAAATTGCTCTGACAGGAGTTTCAAAATAGATATTAAATTTGTATATATATAGCCTACGAACTTCTAATATTTGAATTTCCAATGTTAGGGTTAGCAATTATGTCTTCTTTCATGGATGAACAAGACGCACCGACTATACCATTATTGACTTGTTGGACTTCCTGATGGACTGATTGGCTGTTATTCTACAACTAGTATCAAATTTAGGGACTAAGTTTCAGGTTGCTGTTCTCATAATTAACATCTCCTGACTTAGTTTTTTTAACAACTAGTGAAACAAAATGAGATTCAGGTATCCATTATTCTACTACATGGGTGGAAAGAGAAACTTACGTTCCTGAGATGTGGAACCTTGCCTGCAATAATGTCTGCAATGGGCAGAAACTGTGGCATAAGTATACAAAAAGTGAACTGCTGAGATGATTTTTCTCTGTTGTTTAACAAATTTATAAGAAAAAAACTAAAAGAAGAAAATAAGGAATCAGATGACCATCACGCATTTCATCAAATGATAATGGTTACTAAGAGGGTAATGTTCTCTTGCCAGATTTATGTAGCCATATTATGAATCTAATCAATGATCTAGATTCACCGTCTGGAAAGTAAGAGAACATTACCCGAAAATAAGAAACCCAGGTTTTGACAAGAAGTGTAAAAACATGCAGCAATGAAGAAATAAGGTCACTATTTGCAAAATGTAAGGACAAGTGCTAAAAGCTCTGGGATAATTATCAATACCCACTACTGCAAGGATTTTTTTGGATGGTAGACGGACAATATGATCCACCCGAACAGAATAACTCTTTACTACTCGAGAAATCAGCCCACTTATCTGCTCCTCCACAAGTATGGTTTTGCTTCCCAGGAGGTAGCTGATAACTGTATCTGTAGAATATTTCTGCTGATAAATATTAATGTATGCTAACCATAAGGAAAAATGGAGATGAAAGAATTTAAAAGGAAAAAATGCAAAAGTTAAGAAAAGATTAAGAACTTACGGCTCGCATGTACCAGTTTCATTATTGAGTTTTGCAAATGGGCAGTAAGCACCCTTCGGGCAAGCTTCATAGATAAGATGAGAAAAGGTAACAAAGAAAATGAAGTCAGGTACACTCAACTGTTCCAACAACGTATATCGGATGCTTTTTTCTATATTGTCTATAATATGCAATACTGGTCAAGATTTATAAATGACCAAATAGCAATACACCACATTATGAGAAAAAAAATAACCACAAAAAATCAAGATATAGAGAATTCATTTTATTAAAACATTATGGCTTCTTTGAAAAGAAAGAATCAAGCAACACATAATGAGCATCCTATGCAAGACTGGGGTCTTGCAAATTTCAGTTTTTAACCAGAAACTAATTACTCCTTTTAAAATTGGCTCCTCATGCCAGATGCCATCTTACATGTTGGGAAATGAGATCTTACAGATGGAATGCATATTGATGATCAAAAGTTTTTATAGATGACCAAGATGACACAAAAGTCAGTCAAGGTAAGTCATGTGGTTTTAATTTTGATAAGACTACCCTTGTGGTATATATCCGTTACCAATCTTAATCAAGTCTCCAATTTCTGTCAATTGGTATAACGGGGCATCCACATGTGAGTCACATGTAGAGGTATTAGGATCATTTCGCATTCATTTCACTGCTTGGGTCTCCATGATTTATTGAAATGTATGCAGAATGACAGTAATACTCATGCACAGATAACCGAAATCGGAGATCTGACAAAGATTAGTAACAGATAAGATAAACCAGATGAATCCGTTGTCATTTTAGGCAATTAATATGGATACAAGTCAATGGAAGCTAGGTAGATGTTACATAAGAAGCAACAAGAAATCAAGAATCACAAAAAAAGTATGAAACACTAGTTATCCTAAAAACACACAGGTTTGAAGTACTTACGGAGCATGCAAGTAAGGCCATGAGGGCAGAAGAAACCCTCACAACAAGGTGCACAGTCATTGCTTCTGACAGGCACATAGGATCGATTTTTCGGGTCAACTTTCTCAGAAGAACCACACGCCCACCCAGGCTCACATCCAGAAACCCACGATGACAGATTGCAGTTCTTGTTCGGTTTCAAGTAACTGGTTTTCCCGGATTGTAATAAACCTTCAGAATACAGCTTGATCTCTGCAGCTGTGCACAATCGGCCCAAAACCTCTCCAATTGATCCACCTTAAAATATCATGAAAAATGAAACTAAATGAATTGGTTATTCATTATCACCAGCAGGGTCTATAATGTGAACCTTGTTCATTAATAATTTTTGTTACCAAGTGACTGTTTCCTATAAGTGTAAGAATGACGCAAAGAGCCTTTTTCCTTTTCTTTTCTCTTTCATCAATGAGGGAGATGACATTCGAATTTGGGCTTCTTCCAACAAAATAATTTTTGAGATAATGGTGACACGTACCTGCCATTTTCTTAGCGCAGTTGGAAATGAACCTTGAGTCTTTTGAGAAATTGAAAGCCCCATCCCAGTCCTCGTCTCTGTAGTAAACACAAAATACACACATTTTTTCACTCTACCAAATCAAAAATAATTTTATTTTTTTTTTAAAGAAAGAGAGAGAGAGAGAGAGAAGTAAACTGACATGTCGACGATGCAGAAGCTAAATTTACTCTGAAGTTCGTCTTTGAAGACAGGGGTGAGATTGGAATAGCGGCTCAAGACGAGCTCGGTGGCGAGATCATAGCTTGCCGTGTCCTGCCCAGCAATTCGGGGCAGAGGTAAGCTGAAGAAGCTGAAGAAAAGGAGAACAGAGAAAACCCTAACAGAGAGATCTTTGAGTTGTTCTCTGTCTCTGCTGATCATATCGACCGCCGTGCTCAGCCTCCGAACGAAGAAGACGATTGAATTGATATGCGAAATGTATATATCGATTCGATTTCAGATTACGATCGTTTGAAAGAGACGACGCGGTGGTACTGCATGTGGAGAAAGGGATTGGGAATGTGGTAGAAGAAAGTGAATGGTGTGAGGCCATGAGAAACAGAAAGCGTAAGGCGTTTTGGAGGTTTTGCTTGTTTTTCGGAGCAAAGAAATGGCGGGGAGAAAGAGTTGGCGAAGGCAAAGGGGGGGAGAGAAGAGGGGAGAGAGACAGAGAGACAGAGAGCAGTTGTTCGTATTGGACTTTAGACGTGACAAGTACGCTATTCTGCCATGTCAGCTGGTATTGTTTGGACTGATGGGTGGTCAAGGTCAAATCAAAGTTGGTCGTGATTCAGCCCACGGCCCATGAGTCTATTGGGTTATAGCTTGGCTTGATGGGCATCTCCTCCACCCCAGAAAAACTTGTGTGAAACATGTATAACACTGGTTTTGCTATCTCAGGCTAATTATGATATGTCATATGGAAAAGTTATAACGTGTAGCATAATGTGATTAAGGGAAGTAGTTGATTTAATTCCAATTCATTACTCCCAAATGCCTCAGTTCTCCTATTCATGACTTCTCCCGTTTCTTGTAAGTAAATGGCATAAAATTGGGATTTGAATTCCTGATTTTGTGTGAGCCTCACTTGCATTTTTATTCTTTTATGTGAAATAAACACATGAGTAATCTATAGTGGGAATGGGAAATCAACTCCTTATTTCGATTCTGATTACGGATTAATAAACATTTGTGTCATCTTTGCATGCTTTTAGTTCCTCTTATATCTTTCTATTTTGGAACACAACCAGTGGAAATCAAATCTTTTTTACGAAGTTGGGAAAATTTTGGTTGTATCGAGAAATTCTTGGGCATACGTGGGAAAAAATTGCTTCACCTCTACTTATGGATATTGGTGTTTTGAAAAAGGGATATATGGAGCTATTTTCATATTTTCTTCGACCCACTTAACTAGAACATACACAATCGAGACTAACTTAACAGTACAATAAAATATATGAATATTTTGAAGTTAAAACTTAGCTATAAGCTATTATAGGGAGAGCATTTTTTCTCACAATCCAAAAATTCTTTAGCAATATCTATTGATATAATCGAGAGATCTTTATGGACTGAAAAACGGAGTAAAAGAAAAAGCTTGTACTTGTGTCGTAAAACTTGAATTAATCACGAGAGTAGAATTAGTGACAATCTTTTAAACTTGGTGCTAACATCTATTGGATGCATAAACATGTCTTTTATCCGAATTCTCAAGCTTGAGCTCCCCATACATTACACCTATGCCATGGTGGAATTGCCCTGCATATGGAACCTTTTTCTAGATGTAGATGGAGAATTTGCAGGACAAGGCCTTTTGATGGTCACGTTGTGGTTCATGAGTCTTTAATTGTGTGTTCATACGTGAACCTTTTTTAATGCTCCTTTGTAGAAGCCTATTAAAATCTATGATCAATTACATAAAATCCCCTGAATTTTCAAATTGTTATCCGAATTTTGAAGACTCTACAAACTCATACCCAAACTCACCAAAATGTTGTTGTGGAGACTTTTGTTAAAGATGATTTAGATTCCACAAAGAATAGATAATACAAAATTTATATTATCTTCTAAACTATTATAAAAAAAATTCAAACCCAACTCTTCTCCCGCACCAAACCCACCGCTACCCCAGCCGCAACCCCATCCACTATAGATCTCCCCGACCAATTTGAAACAACATCCATAGTTTGAAGGTTTTTATGTAGTTGATCCTGAAATCTATGATAAAAATGTAACAAACACCATTACAATTTACAATCCATAGAAGAAATTCTTTTGACACAAGCGATATTGTGGGAGGGGGATGTTAATGAAAGAGAAACAGAGAGAGAATTAAGAATAAGATAAACTTTTCTGTATTATTTCTCAGATAACTATACAATTACAGAGAGTTAAGCTATATAGCTTGTTCAACTTTATAAGGCTCTAACTGATTATAATATCTTAGTATCTAATTCCATGACATCAATCGATAGGTGACACTTGTCACAATCCTAGTTCTACATACTCTAACAGAGGATTCAAACACATGACCTCATGTGCAATTCATACAAAAGCTACAAGCCCATTACTATACAAGCCCCTTACTATGGAAATCAATTAAAATCCATAAACCCTATAACTTTTTTGAAATAAAATACAGCCTCTGAACTAATCTAATTAATATTAAATGGGATGATTCATCATTGAGTTATTTACACTAACACTCCTTGAGGTTTTCAAAGTTTTTAAAAAATCATGAGGTTTCAAAAATTACGCGGACACCCCATTATATTTAATTTTGTCTAAAGATTGATGATTTTATATAAATAATTTATCCAAATGACAAAGTTAGTCTTTGAGATTAAATTGCAAACATAGTCTAATATATTGATAATATCGACGAAATATCGAGGATATTATCGTTTTTTCAGGTCACGGATATTTTAGAACGTATCCATACACTTATCGTATAAATATCAACAATAATATTAGAAAATATCGATGTCGATAATTTCTGTAATGACCCAAACCTAAAATTCATATTTAATTAGTAATTTATTATGAGAAAAGACAATTTTGCCCTTGGAATAATTTATTAACGGAAAGTTGACTTTTTGACCGACAAGGAATTTGACAATTCCACATACACCGTTGCGTAGAGCACGACGAAATGAGTTCGTAGACATGAAGTGAACTCGAATCGGAGCTTTAACGAAAAAAATACGATTAAAATATCACGAAGGGCAAAATGGTAAATTAAAAAATCAGATTTAAACCTCACTTCTCTCTCTTCTCCCTCAGTTTTCCTCTCTCTCTCTCTCTCTCCCTCTCCCGCTGTCTTCCTCCAGCCGTCACCTTCCAAGCACCATAACTCCCGCCATCGACCACCTCTGCTCCTGCTGTCGGTGTCAACAGAACCAGCTCGGTTCCGTCTTCAAGCCCCGACCACTCTCCGCTGCCAGCCGTAGCTGTTGTCGCCGGATTCCGTCCAAAAACGAGCCGGTTTTGCATAGTTTTGCAACCGTTCGTTCTCCTTCAATTCTCCTCCAAATTTGTCGAGTAAGGTATGGATTTCTACCTATTTTCCATGCTCTAGCTGATGGTTCGGTAGGTTTGCATCGATTTTGACCGTAGCTAGCTCAGTTTTCAATTTGGAATTCGGCCAGTTTTCGGCCTCCGTGTTCGGCCACTTCCGGTCAGTTTTTGGGGTAGGTCCAAGAACAAAAGTGGTTCCAAATATGGTGTTATACCTAGGGTAGGAGTTTGGAGCTGTGGTTTTGAGATTTTCCGGCGATGCGTTATCGCTTTGGACACCCATCGCTGCCGGCGCGTGCGGCGGCGTGTGGGTGAGGGTGGTGCAGTGGCACTATGTCTTGACATGATCCTTAGGTTGTCACGAGCGCATAGGAATTCACGGATCTTAATTTGGATACCGTTTGAGCCTCGAACGGATTTTCCATATTGTGCGATTATCTGGTTCAATACTGTGGAGCCGTTGGATCGTAACCAGTTTTAGATATGTTACTCTAGACAATTTCAGAAACGTGATTCGACGGATCGTGAATCAGAGTTCTGAATACTCCGAAATCGCGAACCCTAGGGCTAGGGTTTAGAAACTATGCGATTACACGATCGTATTTAATCCGACCGTCCGATTGACACCAATACCCTAGAGACATGTGTCCTAGATCTATTGGACCTTCTAGCGGCATCCGGATCATATTGTGAGGTCATGGACCCGGGGGGTCCCAGATTGACTTTTTGGACTTTAGCGCTATTTGAGTCCCAAGATACCGCTAAACTATCCCACGTGGAAGGAAAGCTTTTATGGACATAGGGATCACTTTAAATTAACGCATGTACTTTTAGGAGCCGGGGGTAGGGTTTTTAATTTAATACTATATTGTATTAATAGAATATATGGTCATTGAATCAGGCACCCAGGCACCCGGGCACCAGTTGACCCGCAGGAGGGACCTTCAAGAGGTCCAGCGAGCTCAGACTATCAGTGAGTGGACTCTTTGTTTTAATAAATGAATTTAAGCAGTTCAGTTTCAGTTATAAGCTGTTTTATTCTGTGAAATATTTTATGTTGTATGCTGCCGAGTGAAATCTCTTTTAAAGCATATAGGAACAGATATTCTCGTTAATTATCAGATAAATGGCAGCAGGATTTTACAGGTTACAGAACGTTAATTATTCAACAGATTTTCTTCAGAAACTTTATAATTTCTTAAACTACCTTGTACCCAGATATTAAATGTTGCCTTCGGATTATATTTGTTGCCTTCGGTTTAGTCAGCATGCTTGACAGTTGCCCCACGAGTTCTTTGGTACTCAAACTCGTGTGGAGCGAGTAATGCGGATAAAGGTGGACTACGGTTCCCTGAATCCTGCGAGTTGCGGCTCGGACTGACCGCGTGTCACTGAGATCTGCGAGTATGTGTCACCCATGGTAATGCAAGGAATTGACAGATATAAGGATTTGACGGAAATAAGGGTACACCTAGGTGATAGTTTTCAACTGTTTTCAAATGTATAGTTATATACATGCATTGATTTCAGAAATAAAGAAAAGAAGCTAGTTTGTATAACTATTTTTACAGTGGGGTTAGTATGTTTATATGTTATTTTCTAAACTTTATTTTTGGGTCCACTCACCCTTTTTGTTGTTTTGTGCCCCTAGGCAGTAGACGTGCACATGAATCCACCACCGGGCCATTTTCCATCTTCCGCGCCTTTCTTCTGATGTAGGATTTTTGTTTGTAAAAGGATTCACTCCTTTGTAAATTCTTAGTAGTCGCTCTGATGTTTTGCCCTAGATTGACAATTGAACTGTTGGAATGTATATATACGTATGCTGGCAGTTGGTTGTATATATGTATACTTGTTTGGCAGGTGAAAATATTTTGGTATTGAGCCAGTTACAAGGGAAACTCTGTCAGTTTTTCGGTATACGTTAACCTTATTATTTTATCGTGTTTTGTATAGAAGGGCAAATAGGTCATTTGTGTCCGACATTCGCCAAGTGTCGAACACGCACAGGGTCTGGTTCGGATTTCAAAGCGAAATTTGGATCGGGTCCTGTCAATTTCGCTCACACTTCAACACTATTTTATCAAAATAGCACTATAATATTGCTAGTTTTTTTTTTTATCCAAGCAAGCGTATAACTAGTAAGTCTCTTAGCATTTGGTAATGATTAATCTTCAATTTTCTCACTAATTTTCGAAATACTAATATCTACCATCTCCTGTCATATATAAAAAGTTGAGGAAGCACTGAATCATCCATTCTTATCAAGTCTTCATGATATCAATGAGGAGCCCGTTTGCCCATCTCCTTTCATCTTTGATTTCGAGCAGGCAACTCTTGATGAAAAAGATATAAAAGAGCTCGTATGGAGGGAGTCTCTACACTTCAACTCGGATTATATGTTGGGATAATTTTTTTATGATAAACTAATAGATAATTTACTGAATAAACATCCTCCAAAGTTTCAATAAAAAGTTTCAAGTTTTTATTCAATTTTTATCGATATCGATAATATCCCAATATTTCCATCGAAATTTTCGTATTCATTGATGTTAATTTTGTCATTTGCATAAGTTTTCTTTTATAAAATCATTATTTTTTAGACGAACAATTAATGAAAAGGTGTTTTGTGAAAACAATTTGAAACATTAGGGCGTGTTCATGAAAGTTTTGAAACATCATGAGATTTTCTGAAAACACCGAAATCCTCGAGATAGTAGTGTAAATAACTGTTCATCATTTCCTATAGTAGTAATCCATTTCGTTTGAGGTGTTCAAATCTCATGGTGGTTGATTAATCAACAAAGAAAAAACAAAAAAGTCCAAAGTTTTATGGTCTAAAGAGCTTTCACTGTCAGTCTGTGTTTTGTGGGCTGAACATGGCGACAGAAACACTGAACAAAGCCTCGTGACGTCCGTCACTTACCAATTTGGCCCTTTGCGACGTCGTCAGTCCTCATATTCCCTTTCACTGTTCCCCACCTTCTCTCTCTTCACTTCTCTTTCTGCGACGTCTCGGTCCCGCCTTTCGATAATATCTGCTCCATATACACTAATTATTCTCTCTCTCTCTCTCTCTCTCTCTCTCTCTCTCTCTCTCTCTATTTTTATTTTTTCTTTTCCATTTCAACCTAAAAATTCCAATAATTATAATACTTCGAAACTCGTTGCTTTCTGTCTCCATCGGCCACACAACTTGATCTGAGAATGATCCAAGGTGAAACATTTGTTCTGTGTCGCTCCTTTAATGTCTTCTTAGAAAAATAAGATTCGATGATTTGGTTTATCAGATTAATGGGTTTGCTTGGTTACCCAGAAAATGTGCGACCAAAGTAGGAAACGGCATTTGTGTTTATTAAAAGTAGGCTGTGAATGATGCCCAAATGTGGAACCTTTCTTGTTTCTACTTTCATCAATAACTTTCAGGATTTTTTTTTTTTTAAGTTTGATTTTTTTTTGGGCCAATAAATGATGGAAACTACTTTGTTCTTTCTTTTGAGGGCATTCTGTTTTTTCTTCCTGGTGCTAATGGGTTGCAGTACCTGCAGGTTAAAGATGCGGTGTTATGTTTCTTTCAGAGCAAGTAGGCTTTTTTTTATATGCAGTTTTGGGCTCACAATTGAATTTCTGGTGCTCTAAGTGGCAACATTGACTGTAGACTGTAGTAATTAATTTGTGTTATTGGCACTTAGTAGGGATATACATAGGAAATGCTTACATACGAGCTCTTTGATGGTGATCCATATTCTAATTGTGGGACGTATGGGACTGTTAACCAAGATGATGCTAATTATTATCAAGGGCAATATTTTAAGCAAGATGTGTATGACACTGATTGTAGGAATGTAGAATATGATGAACTTTTTGCTCATGCGCTTCAAGAAGAATTATCACTACTTGCAATAGAGGAAGAGCCTGAAAAAGTGGAACATTTGCAATTATCTGTATTCCCACAAGATTGGCTGCAACAATCTGTTGGAAATTATGGCTTAACAAACAATTGGTCATGGTAGATGGCGGTCGGCAGGGTAGGAGATGTTCCTAAAATTAATGGTGATATACCATCGGTAGATGAAGTAACTTTAGATCATCAAAAGCTTCTGAACGTGTTATAAAACTAAAGAGATTGTGGAGAGAATTTAGAGAATTCAAATAGCAATAGGAATGTTGTTATGATGTTTTCATTGAATGTTTCTATCTATCTATTACAATGAGGAGGATGCCTTATCTTATAGGCAAAGATTATTGCCTCCCGTGGATGTATAGTTTGCTCTCAAAGAATGATAACAGACAAGTTTCATCATGATGTTCTTCATTATTTCTAAATATGTGGGCTCCATTCAAGACTTTACAACACTCACCAAATTAAGTTCTAAAGTTGCTGATGGATCATTGTATGGTAGGGGTTTTATACAAGTAAAAAGCAGGAGTGAAACTCTTTATGCGAACATGAAATGTACTCATGAGCATGACCTTTCTAGCATAGATTGTGAGATGGGCCTTAATGTTGCAATTACGTAAACTTGAACATCACGGTTATGATATGATAGATGAACGTGCTATTTTTGGAAGTTGCTACATTATATTTGAATTGTACAACGTTTAATAGTCTATTTTCATATAATGAATTTTTTGAGAATGTCACTACTAAGCTTATTACAAGAGATGAAAACTTATTATGGCAATAACAAAAAATATATATATTGTGAATTTATTCTCATTTCCATTTTCAATTTTTTCTAGTTGATAGTGTAATTTTGTATATGAGAATCTATATATACAAAGACAGTGTGTTGTTCAATTTCTTTTGAAGGCCTATCTCTCCCGCTCCTGCGGCCTAACAGAATTCATGTGCCATGAACATATATCTTTTATTTGAGACAAGCTTGAATAATTACAAGTGGTGTGGGATTTCACAATTATTTAATGAAACTGACTTTGTTGGCAGAGGATGAGACAGACAGGCGGCTGTGGGCTTCGCGGCTTGGTGTATAGGGAGGAAGAAGAAAAAGATGGAGAGAAGAAAAGAAGAAGCCAAGGAAGACGGAGATGGAGAGAAAGAAGAAAGAACCGACGGCTGGGAGAAAAGTAAAAAAACAGAAGATCTGTTCTTCAACACTAACCTTTCATCTTTCATACAAAACGTAAAAAGGAAAAAGGAAAAATCAAAAGAAGAAAAGACAGCCAGCTTGATACCAAATACACCTCATCACTCAACTACAGGTTTGCTACTATAATAGAGCCTCCTCCCTTGTTCCAAGTACATCCGCTACTTTGATGCCAAATAAACCTGAGTCAACTGCAGGCTTACTATCGAAGACTGCTCTTGCTTCAAGTGCATCAGCACAATAACGTTTCGACAAAATTTCAACTTTTTCAGCAAAGGACTTAGTCCCATACTGACCAATGTGTTTGACCATTTGATTCCATCGCTTACGACAAACATCTCCAGACCTTTGCTCAAGAACATTATCCCAATCAACGTCTTCCATGCAACAAGCATCCAAGCTATCAAGAGCATAAAGTAGGCCATAGTCATCAGCATCAGCCCACACACCTTCAGCTACCAAAGGTGATGTTAATTGGTAATACCACTTCTGGCAGCAAGCGGGATTCGTTCTGGTGCCTAAAGTCTCACTAATTGACTCCCACTTGATATTATCTCGCAGCATGCCATGCTTGGATTTCTTTTCTTCCAACGTCCTCATCTGCAGATCCTTATTCACTAAATCAAATAAAGTCTTGTACTCCTCTTGGGACCAATGTCCTTTCTTCATGTTTGGCAGTTTGATTCTACGCCATGCATCCTTGACATGAATTCTATGTTTGCCCAGTTCATTACCCACCTTTCTCCAATTGGGTTTGGCTTCACCTTTATCCTTAGATTCCATGGCGGCACGTCTTACTTCTTCATACTCTTCGGGGGTCCAATTACGTTCCTTTCCTTGTTCAAATAAAATATGAGCTCGATAATATATGCTCTTAGAAGGCCTCCAGGGTAAGGCTGCCCCAATATCCTTCCAACAATTTTTGACTTGGGGATTGGATCTACAATTGAGTACCTTGTCGATGCCTTCATCACCTAAGCGATGTTCCTCTATGTATGTTAAAACAGCCTCTTTTACAAGCTTGTCTTCTTCTTCTGAAAACCGCTTACCTTGTACTAAGCCATTTTCTGCATCTTTTGGGGCATCACATTGGGGAAAGACCTGCACATCATCAGAAAAACTTACTCTTTTTGATGGTTTTCTAGGTGTAGATTTTTCAGAAAGATTTGGAGCCCTAACATTTTTTTGGGCTTTTAGACTTCCTTCATCTGACTTGGCTATTTCCTTTTTGTCTTCATTGCAGTCCCCTACATTGACATGTTTCTTTGACTTGGCCCTCTTCTTCCTTTTATTACTGTCTTCTACATACACAACCTGCACATCATCAGAAAAACTCACTCTTTTTGATGGTTTTCTAGGTGTAGAATTTTCAGAAAGATCGGGAGCCCTAATATTTTTTGGGGTTTTTAGACTTCCTTTATCTGACTTGTTTATTTCCTTTTCATCTTCGTTGCAATCCCCTACATTAACATGTTTCTTTGACGTGGCCCTCTTCTTCCTTTTATTACTGTCTTCTACATACACAACCTCTATGTTACTGTTGCTTGTCTCATCTCCAGTTGTCTGTACATTACCGTCATTCTCTAAGAAATTATTTCCTTCAATTCTACTGCTTTCTGTGCCCAGTTTCTCAACCACAGTTTCCCGCATTTGACTTCCTGACTTCTTTCTATGGTTTCTTTTCTCTTTCTTCATGAATCCACCCTTCTCCATAATTTTCCCATCTGAGTGCTCACTTTCTACTCCAGCCTCCTTTCCATCAGTTATGATCTTCTGTACCCATTCACCATCTACCTTTTCTCTCTTCTCTTTCTTCTTCATTTTCTTTTTATCCCCTTCTCCATTGTTGTCAACGTCGCTGTCTTCAGAGCATTGAAATCTCTTAGCTGCCTCACCCATTTTGTCATCCTCAAAGAATTTCTCTCTTCTTTTCATTATCTGCAAAGTTAACTTCTTCCGTGATTTTCCCGTTGGATTTCTCACAATCATCTTCGGGCTCCTGATCATTAGTCAGGTTTGATTTTAGTTCACTATCAGCCTCCTCCATTCTCCTCTTCCTTTTCTTTTTCTTGTTGGCCCCTTCTCCACTTTTCTCATCAATTCCACCATTCTTGTCAAACTTCTGCACCTGAACTATCATATGCATTTTTTCCTCAGAGACTTCAATCAAAGAGGAATTTCTATCGGGTTCATCCTTCTTCCTTTTCTGCTTGAGCTTTTTCTTCTCTCTCCTTGCTTCAAACTCCAAATCTTTTGTTTTCTCCCTTCTCATATGGGTTTCTTAATTTCTTTTGACCTTGGACAGTAAATAAATAAATAAAAAATAAAAAAAATATCAGGGACCAAAAGTAGTCTTACTTCATAAAAAAAAAAGTAAACGTAAGTGGTGAGTAACAAGAGAAAAAGGGTCACAGTATTTCTGGAAACACTATGCAATGTCATTATAGCAGGTGCATATGAAGGCTGCATTTTAGAAAGTGTACAACAGGGACAGAATAACATCCAGATCCACACACAAATGTAAATGCCATACAATCTACAATTAGAAACCATTACAGGAATGCGTAGTCCACACAAAGCCCCAACAGACAGTGGTGGGAAGTGGCAAATAAATTCAGTAAATAAAAGCAAAATTATGTGGGATCAAATGACAATCTCAGTTAGGTTAATGAATATCTACATGTTTTCATACTGTCTATCAATAAGAACAGAGTTTTTACAAAATTCGCCTATTATCTGATTGCTGCAAAACTCAGGAACGACTTTGTCTTATAAAACACTGGTAATAATTCATGTCTCCAAAGGCAAGGCGTAAGTTTTGTGACCAAGAGGCATAAGCCTTTCGGATGTGAATGATTACAATAAGAACACAACTATAAACAGATCAACAATGGGAGAAAAGGATAAAGAGAGAACTGAGAAAATCATATTTGACAGTTGGCATTCATTTAGCATTAGCAATCGTTTGGAATTAGCCTCATTCTAGCTACATTCTAAGTACTCGACACTTTGGAGGCTGGGAGAAAAAGATTGAGAATACAAGGTGGGAACAGATAACTAATGGGAGAAAAAAGAAAAGACTAGAGACAACATAGAGAGATAGAGATGGTTAGTTACAAACCAACACCGTGTGTTTATGAAGTGACTAGAAGTTTTAAATACAAGAGACAAAAATGGTGCACTCTATTAAGTGACTTCAATTGAAAAACAAGAGACAAAACAGTTTGTTTTCTCGAAATCTTTTCAAGAAAAAAAAAAGGCTTAAGAGAGTGGCCGGCAGTCTTCTTCTTCGGACCACCTCTGCAGGGCCTCGCCTGAAAAGCAAAGAAATGATGCCCTTATTCAGGAAGAGGAACATGAATGCAGGGAAACCAAAAAAAAAAAAAAAAAAACCGATATGCATTTTCCAAAAAAATTAATAACAATAACTAATCTTTTTCATACAAAACTCAGTAAACTGACGAACTTCCATTGCTGTGTTTAGACAAGAGAGGCTAATTCCCCAAGCATTTGAATTAACAAAAAGAAAAAAGAAACAATTTTTGAATACCGAAGACAAAATATTCGATGACAGAAACAGTACAAATAAAGGAAAAAAAAAATCACATCTTTCAACTCCCAAATCAAGAAAATCCTACAGCCTAGACCAATTTTCCCCAAAATAATGAAAACAGAGAAACCTTGATAATCTCAATTCTGAAAAACCTAACATGCACATAGCCAAATCATCCAATAGAGCAATAGAGTTAGAAAATAATCTATAATACAGAGAGAAAATCAGAATAGATCAACTAACCTCCAAAAAAATATGAAACCCGAGTTCCACCAACGGCTCCTCCTTCCTAGAGGGTCTCGACTCTCGAGTTTCCACTGGCACGCTGAGAGTGAGAGACAAACCAATCAAGCTGATATTAAATTGTCTAAAGCCCGTTTCTTTGTCAAACCAGAAGCTGGGCCCAACTATTTAAGGCCCAATATGTAGAGAGATATCATGTCGCATGTTAGTATTGGGCCTAAAAGCGAAAGAGGCCTCAAAGGGTTTTTCTGGAAGTAGAAGACGGTTCTGGAACGTCGTCGTCGGTTCTCTCTCCTTTCCCACAACAAATAAAACCCAAAACGGGCAAAAACCCTAACAAAACTGTGAGCCTCTCTTATCCACACGCACACTTGCATTTCTACTCTCTAACAAAGCCACGACCTTGAAGCTCTGAAAATGGCGTCGGCCAACGCTCTTACTTCAGCTGCCATTCTCTGCTCGCCCAGTCAGGTACTGGCTTCTTGGATTGTCTGCTATCACGAAAGTGAATGAATTTGTATGTATTGGGTATCATTTGGTCTCTCATTTCCTCTAAACCAAACATTGACCTCTGTGGCTTGAATTTCTTCGTAGCTTTGCCTTGCACCTGCCTGCCCTTAATTATCTGGGCATTTTGCTTGTGTTTTTGGGTCGCATATTGACATCATTTGAGGTTTAATTGCTTTAAGCTTTTTGGGTTTTGTTTGGCTCAATCTTCTTAGTTCCATAATTGTATGAATTAATGGTGTTAGCGGAGCTTGTGGAGGACGGTGAATGAATTTTTGTGTTTTGAGTTTCATCTGGTCTCTCATTTCTTGTGAACCAAGCATGTGTTTAAGCCCTTTAGCTTGAATTACTTGGTAGCTGTGGTTGGTAATTGGTTTTTGTTGGGACTGAAGAAATATGCAGGTTTAATAATCTAGGATGTTTGTGTGTAGTTTGGTCATATTAACAGCATCTGAGGTTTATTTGCCTTAATCTTTTTGGGTTTTCTTTGTTTTGGTCAATATTAAAAATTCATTCTTTGGTGTGAATTAATGGCGTTGCCAGAGTTTGAGGAGGAGGGTGAATCAGCAGCAAAATAATAGGGTGAATTACAAGCAATCAAGGGGCCGATTTGTTGTGAAGGCCGCTGCAAAAGATATAGCTTTTGACCAGAACTCAAGGCGTGCGCTACAGGCCGGAATTGATAAGCTTGCTGATGCAGTTGGCCTTACTCTTGGCCCTAGGGGTATCTTCTTTCTTTTCCTTGTTGCATTGGTGCTATCTTGGATATTTCCTTGTTGTGCATTTGTGACGAAAAGAGTGTCTCCTTAACCTGTTTCAAACATTTTCTAGTATATAGAGGTTTCATTTCATGGTATTCTCTTTGAACGTGAGCAATTCTTAATTTTGATGTGTCTGTAGGGAGGAACGTTGTCTTGGACGAATATGGAAGTCCCAAAGTGGTGAATGATGGAGTAACAATTGCTAGAGCTATTGAGCTTCCTGATGCTATGGAAAATGCTGGTGCAGCTCTCATAAGGGAGGTTGGACCTTTATTTTCATAGTATTTTTCAAAGTAGTACTATCCCAAGTCAGGCAGTTCTAATTTTCTGGGTTATTTTACCATGCTCTCTTGTTTCAATTGTGGGATTTAGGTTGCTAGCAAAACGAACGACTCAGCTGGTGATGGAACAACGACAGCATCAATTCTTGCTCGGGAGATAATCAAGCTTGGACTTTTGAGTGTCACCTCTGGTGCAAATCCTGTTTCAATAAAGAAGGGGATTGATAAAACTGTACACGGTCTGATAGAGGAGCTAGAGAATAAATCTAGGCCTGTTAAGGGTCGTGATGATGTTAAAGGTACTGTGCTGTAACGAGTGTTAGGGTATTTCATCAAGTTTAATTATTTACGGAAACCCCATGTCCTTTGTTGATCATTGTTTTGCTTACAGCTGTTGCTTCTATTTCTGCTGGGAACGATGAGTATATTGGGACAATGATTGCTGATGCCATCGACAAGGTGGGACCTGATGGTGTCCTATCCATTGAGTCATCATCCTCATTTGAGACAACCGTCGAAGTGGAAGAAGGAATGGAGGTGCGTTTCTTTATGGTCTTAGTTGCATTTCATGATTTTCCTTTCTGTATATTATATGATTATCGTCTCTTGATGATTTTTGTCATTGTTTTGCAGATTGACAGAGGATATATCTCCCCTCAATTTGTTACGAACCCTGAGAAATTGATTGTTGAATTTGAGAATGCAAGAGTTTTGATTACTGACCAGAAAATTACAGCTATCAAGGACATAATTCCCCTTTTGGAGAAGACCACTCAGTTGAGAGCCCCTCTGCTTATAATTGCTGAGGATGTCTCTGGGGAGGCTTTGGCGACTCTTGTTGTGAACAAGTTGAGGGGCATAATTAATGTTGCTGCCATCAAAGCTCCTGGTTTTGGTGAACGGAGAAAGGCTCTCCTCCAAGATATCGCCATTTTAACAGGTAAATATTTGGCTTAGTATATCAGATTATATCTCAGCAACACAAGTGAAGTTTGATATCAATAGTCCAAGGAGTTTTCTTGTATCTGTTTCTTTAGATTGGATATTTAATGGAGCAAAATGCTTGGTTACTTTATTGCAGTATATTCTGGATATTTTTTTAATTGTGTCAACAGATAGACACTTAATTTGCACGGATATATTACTCATTCAGCTGGTTCCATATATATTCAGGAGCTGAGTTTCAAGCCAATGATCTGGGTCTACTGGTGGAGAACACCTCAGTTGAGCAGCTTGGTTTGGCCCGAAAGGTGACAATCTCAAAGGACTCCACTACCATAATTGCTGATGCAGCTTCAAAAGATGAGTTGCAAGCTAGGATTGCACAGCTGAAGAAGGAGTTATCTGAGACAGATTCTGTTTATGACTCGGAAAAATTGGCTGAGCGGATTGCTAAATTATCAGGTGGAGTTGCTGTTATAAAGGTGGGAGCTGCTACAGAGACCGAACTTGAGGACCGTAAGCTTCGTATTGAGGATGCCAAGAATGCCACTTTTGCTGCCATAGAGGAAGGTATTGTGCCTGGTGGTGGTGCCGCCTTGGTGCATCTGTCAACATATGTCCCTGCACTCAAGCAAAAACTTGTAGATGCAGATGAGCAGCTAGGTGCTGACATTGTGCAGAAGGTAACAATCATGCCTTATTTCTTTCGACCTGGTTATTTGGAATTGCTACTACCGTTCTTGAAGGAAGAAGTTCCATATTCTATGCTAATTCTCTCAACACCTGTCCTTTTCATTCTGAAAAATCAAATCTATTTACATGCAGGCACTCGTATCACCAGCAGCATTAATAGCTCAAAATGCTGGAATTGAAGGTGAAGTGGTTGTGGAGAAAATAAAGGATAGTGAATGGGAGGTTGGTTACAACGCAATGACAGACAAGTACGAGAACTTGGTGGAAGCCGGTGTTATTGACCCAGCAAAGGTAACAAGATGTGCTTTACAGAATGCAGCTTCGGTTGCCGGAATGGTGTTGACCACTCAAGCCATCGTGGTGGAAAAGCCTAAGCCCAAGTCACCTGCGGCTGCTGCTGCACAAGGTCTTACTGTGTAACATGTAGAATTTTTAGATTGACAGAATTTTGTTAGAGTGGTTGATGGGGTGCATTCAGGTCGAAGGCGTTTGTTAAAACTTCTGTTATCACTATGAATGTGCCTTGTGCCTTTTGTACGGATTGACAAACATTGATTTTTTTTTTTCTTCTACATAAAAGTAATCTGGAGGCATGTAATATCATGGGGGTTTTGAATATTTCGCTTTTTGGTCTTTTCCTGGAAACCAAACCTAGTAGTAGCACACGATGCATTACTGAGCAATCGATCTGGGGCATGCATGAAGATGTTGTCTGGGAGGGGTTTTTACCGAGGGTTCATTTGGGAGTGACTCTAGGACAATAATCGCTTATATGGATAATTATTTTTTTTATATATTCACTTTAAGTGATTTTAAGCGGTTGTATGCGGAAGCACACACCTCCCTAAGTGATTTTGGGATTTTAGTTCTCCCAGTATCACTCTCAAACCCTCTGTTTGAATGAGGGAAAATAATTCGAAATTTAGCTAAAAGTTGGGAAATTAAGAAAGAGAAATTGACAATTTCTTTGTTTGGCAACTTAAGAACAAATTTTATTAAATGACGCACAGAAAAAATCGTAGAAATTGGAGCATCAAATTTCCGAGTTTAATTTCCACTAAAATAGGTGTCATTTAACAATTTTCATAGTGTCATTTACAAACTTCGACATACATAAATCCAAACACTGAAATCTTAAATTGCCAAAAATTAAAATGATGGAAATCTAAATTCCGTCATATTAGAATTCTATATAATTTTCAATTTCTTCATTCAAATGGAAGATGATAATAAGTTTAGCATTTGCGTTGAGTTCGTGGTATACATGACACTTAAAAGTATTTCTTAAGATCTTATTCTTAGTAAATTTAGGTTTTAACTACAAAAAAACTTTCACCCAAAAAAGACAGAAAAACCCCTCAACTTTCAAACCAAAGACATGCAAATGTAAAGGATTCCTTAGGAAACCTAAAAATAGTAAGGGCATTTTTGTCCATTTTAGCTTCTTTTAAAAATATTTCTCTCTCCTTTGGCCTTTTCCAAAGAAGAGAGAATATATAATGTTTATTAAAGAAAATATTTTATAATTTTTGTGCACACATGTCACTTATGTGGCATACATTTTAGCAAAACAATGGTTTCATTTGTATAATGTTAGAGTTCTTATAGCAATTTTGACAGACCTAACAAGGGGCCCCAAAGTAATCCGAAGCAATTAAGTCATAGTTCTTACATCAATTTTGACAGACTTAACAAGGGGGACCAAAGTAATCCGAGGCAATTAAGTCATAAGACAATGGGTCTTAATATTTTTAACAGATAGTTTGATGGACTAATGATAGAGGGCAAAGTTGAAAGCAAAATATGGGTCCATAAACAATGTGAAATAGACCATATCCTAATGGTATTAAAACAGTTAAGTCTTGTTAAAATTATAAATACAAGATTAAAAGCATTAAAACTGTACTAAGCATCTCGAAAACTAATTAATTCTTCTTCTTTTTTGTCGAAGAAAACTAATTAGTTCTTCATCTCATTTAAGTTGTTTTTTTTTTTAACTTGGGCCAATGCAATAGAAATCTATGAATGTAATCTGTGGCCCAATCCAATGAAAAACTTGGGTTCAGTGCTTGCGTGCTTGTTATACAAGTAGTGGGCGGCGTATAGCCCGGCGGTTTAACTTCAAAAATTTCTATTTATGGGGTATAGCCATTTAAAAATTCTATTTATGGAGTATAGCCGTGCGGCTATACTGTAAAATATCTTAGCCGCGTGGCTTTGCTTTTAAACTTTCTATTTATGGAGTATCGCCGCGCGGCTATACTGTTAAATTTTCTATTTAAAGCGTATAGCTGCACGGCTATACTGTTATATTATTCTATTCATTGAGTATAGCCGTCCGGCTATACTGTTATATTTTCTATTTATGGAGTATAGCCGCTCGGCTGTACCGTTAAAATATCTATTTGTGGATATCTATTTATGGAGGGCAATGGAAATGACGGTGCCACTTGGATTGGTCTAGTGGCTACTGGCTGCCACGTGGCCCAGCGTCGGTGGACCGTCCAATAAAAGTTCTGGATTTTGTTGTTGAGGCTTTTTAATTACCCTTTCGGATTCCAGAACAACACATGGGAGACGACCAATAAAGGCAAAAATCCACTTAGCACACCTAGAAAAGGTAATATAAATTTTCATATACACATGTCATAATTAGAATCGTTTACTTCTTAAATCACAATTCTAAAGATCATCTTTACATCTAAAAAAAAAATCAATCAAATTTGATATTGTTTAGTAATTCATATGTATTAAAAAAATAGATGATTTTGATACCATAAGATCCTCATGATGAACTATCCTTTTAATTGATACATGATCTTCAATTTGATTGATCTTTTACATATATGATTTTAAATGCTGATTTTAAAAATGAACGCTTTCAATATGTATGGTGAATATTCGTTAATCATAATAAAATAAATAAGGAGGTGCACCTGAGTATTGTCGTTTACCGTAATAAATGTTGTTTTCTTTTTAATCAGAAAAAAAATGTAAATGTTGTTTTGTTAAACAATGTGTCAATTTTTATTAAGACATTCAAATTAAAATTTTAAAACAAAAAAGGAGTTGCATGAACTAGCAGAACTAGTAAACAAAGTTGTCTCCAAATTAGATACACGTCTTTGGCTTCTTTTTTCTTTGCAAGACGTGAAAGCTTTTATAAACGAGGAGCGCGTGGGACTACCGAGGCCTGAGGTAGAAAAAAGCACTTATCAAATTAAATGGGGAGAGTGCGCAACTTCCAAGCACCCAATTTATGGTCTACCTAACTATTGCAATTGATAAGTACTTTTATTTTGGAAAATGCTAGGGAGACCAACTTTAGATACCAACTTGTGTACCAACTCTCCCAATTTAATTTGATAAGTGCTTTTTTCTACCTCAGGCCTCGGTAGTCCAACGCGCTCATCGTTGTCAATAGCCAGTTCGCGTTGAGGTCTTTTCCTTGCTTTCAGAAAGAAAAACTAACTCTTCTTTGTTCCCTGTTTGTTCCTTGTAAAGAGAAAGAACACAATTTGCCATGATGGTCAGTTTGCTTTTCCAGTTAAACAGCTCCCTCATTCTCTACTTATCTCTTGAACACGTAGTCTACTTATCTTTTGGAAAAGGCCACCTGTTTCGGTGCAGAGCTTCTCTATATACATATATAAAAAAAGGATTGTAACACCCTGACTCCAAATTAAATGTCTATTTTTTAATCTATTTAGAATAAATTACGAATTTACTCCTTGGGGTAAGGGTAAAATGGGTCACTTTCTTCATTGAAAGGATTTTGGGAAC